>NC_084824.1:1477512-1674519 GCF_958449725.1 Rosa rugosa
AAATATGTGCATATATATATATATATATATATATATATATCGGTTGACCAATTCGATCGGATTCGAAAATATGGTGAAATTGGCTAAATTTTTTACCACACTCATAATTTATTGTAATAAACTCATCCAACGGTCGGTTTTTCCATTTTTTTTGAATTGATAGGGGTTGCTCTTTGGAGTGTATGATATATAAATATAGGTTTATAAGAGTAACTACGTTTGACCTAGTTGATCGAATTCGAAACGATAACCAAATTGGCTAGATTTTTTACAACCACCATAAAATATTACAATCTCTCAATCGAGCGGTTGGTTTCTCCAAATTCATCTTCCACTTCATGGTTGTTTTAGAATGGACCTCAACAATTTAAATGCAATGTATAAGTCATACAACTTTAGGAGACAAATTAGTATAGGCCAACGTATTTGTAATTAAAAATTGAAATTTTTATCTTATGTCCACACACATCCATCGATGAATTATTTACAAGCGTGATGTAAAAAAATAAACAAGTTTTGTGTTCATCACGCCATCGGTCAACTAAGAAAACATGCAAGTGCCTACAGTTGACCAATCCGATCGAGTTCGAAACTATGGTGAAATTGACTAAATTTTTAACCACACTCATAATTTATTGTAATAATCACATCCAACGGTCGGTTTTCCCATTTTCTTTGAATTGATAGGGGTTGCTCTTTGGAGCGTGTGATATATAAATATAGGTTTAGAAGAGTAACTAGGTCTGACCTAGTTGATCGAATTCGAAACGAAAACCAAATTGGCTGTATTTTTTACAACCACCATAAAATATTACAATCTCTCAATCAAGCGGTTGGTTTCTCCAAATTCATCTTCCACTTCATGGTTGTTTTAGAATGGACCTCAACAATTTAAATGCAATGTATAAGTCATACAACTTTAGGAGACAAATTAGTATATGCCCAACGTATTTGTAATTAAAAATTGAAATTTTTATCTTATGTCCACACACATCCATCGATGAAATATTTACAAACGTGATGTAAAAAAATAAGCAAGTTTTGCGTTCATCACGCCATCGGTCAACCAAGAAAACATGCAAGTGACTACAGTTGACCAATCCGATTGGGTTTGAAACTATGGTGAAATTGACTAAATTTTTAACCACACTCTTATTTTATTGTAATAATCACATCCAACGGTCAGTTTTCTCATTTTCTTTGAGTTGCTATATGTTGCTCTTTGGAGTGTATGATGTATAAATATAGATTTATAAAAAATTAGTGCCTTTAAAAATTTATTTATCAATAAATTAGTATCTATATATAAATAAAGATTTTTTTTTTGTACAATATAGAATTATAGATATGTTATCTTTGATTGTATTTGATCATTATCCAATGAATTTCCAAAGCTTGATTAAAAAAAAAAAAATTTGTGTCTTTAAATATTTATTTATACATAAAGCCCGCAAGGCCCGGTCCAAAAAAGCCCGCAATGCCAAGCCCGGCCCGACCGGAAAAAGCCTGCAAAGCCCGCTTTATATGGACGGGCTTGGATCCGTCTATTTTTAATAAAGTCCGGCCCAGCCCGGCCCGTTATTATTTAAAAATATAGCAAGGCCCGGCCCGGCCCGGCCCGTTGACGACCCCTAAACCTACGTCTATATAGGAGGGGATGGAGTGAAGAAACAAACTTCATCACTATTCACTCCTTAAAACTCTCAACAGTTTTCCCTTGATTTAAGTAACAAGCTATAAACCTACTTAAATTAAAACTTACTCTATCACAACATTTGCACAAAGTACTCCTCAAAAAAAAAACATTTGCACAAAGTAAGTTATGAACATAAAAGTATGGTGTGATGAACAGTAAGGCATGGTAGCAGAAGGTAAGGCACAAAGTAAGGGTATTCTGAGTACTTATGCTCAACTAAAATTTGTAATAATTATTTCTGCAAATTTTTGCTTGAGCAAGTTTCGTCATAATTATTTCTGCAAATATATGCTTAAGCAAGTTTCTTCAAAAACTTCATAAACTTCCAATAAAGCCTTTTATAGAACGCAAATGGCAAGGACCAAGACAGCTAAGGAGGAGGATCCTAGAGTCCATTATCTTAACCCTAACCTATTAGGTTCGGTGAGTCCATCATTTTCAGCCTCTCTTTCTCCGTTTAACACTTGATTTTTTTTTTTATCAAAAAAAGAATTTCAATTAAAAATGAATTTACAATCAAATCAAAATGTAGACTGTAGCCTCATTGAAACTTTCCACAATAGAGAAGGAGAAAAGAGTACGACACTTCAACTGAGGTCCTCCTAAAGAATTGGGATGAGCCATTGCGGGTAAATCTCCCACCAATATGTTGCATAAGAGCATCTTTAGCAATGCTAGCCATTTTTCAGTCAAATTTTAACTAAAATAGCTAAAAAGTCATTTTACCTAACCACTTTAGAATTACGTCTGCATCAATGCTCTCTATTTTAGTTAGTTTTGAATTTATATTATTTTTTAAATGAATATTAAATAGTTTAAATGTATTTATAAATTACATAAAATAACTTAAAATGAATGTTTTAAATTATAGAGAGCCTCATCCCGCTCTCTATATTTAAGAGCGAGTTAGCTAAAAGTTATAATAGAGAGCCACTTAGGAGTATGGTGCAGCTACTAAAATAGATAAAAAGCTAAACATGCTCTCCAAAATAGCTAAGGAGCCACAATAGAGAGTCTGTTAAACATGCTCTAAGATAATGACAAAGCGGCCTCTGCTACACAATAGATGTCTTGTTGTAAAATCTTGGACAATAACCAAAAGAATAAGACTAAAAACACATTGTTGCTTAATTGAATAACTAGCTCCATCATGACTGAATCCTCATCTCTGAATTCATTGGCATTTCCGGAATAAACAAAATAAGAATCCAATGATCATATACGTGCCCATACTGAATAATTTTTATTTATCTCATTATTTTTAAGTTGTACTAATTTCTTATTAAAGAGTAAAAAATTCATAAATACACCCCTTATTCAAGCCCGCATTTCAGGACTCGGGCCAACAACAAGGTTAATTACTCCCGCCATATTGGAGAAGGCCAATTACACATTAATTAATTTGCTTTAATTAACCCTAAACATTATTGCCAGCGCGCACATCAAATTATACACCATCCATCATCATGCATGCATGTCACCTCGATCATGAAATCAACCCTTGACCGATAAGTTGAGGACGAACTCAACGAATCGCTCCAAATCCGCGTAAGACGATCCTCCCTTAACACTGCAAGCAATCTCCGATTTCTTCTTCCACTCCACCGCCTTGTTCCTCATCACCTTCCCTTTCTCCCCTTCCATCATCTCCTTAACCAAACTCTCCAACTCCCCTCTCTTCACATTAGTACTAATCTCCATCCCAATCCCCCATGTTGTACACGCGTACCTACAGTTCACCTGCTGCTCGGCGAAAAACGGCCAGCAAAGCATGGAGACCCCACCGCATATCCCCTCCAGAGTGGAATTCCACCCGCTGTGGGTCAAAAATGTCCCCACAGAAGGGTGCGCAAGCACCTTCTCCTGAGGGCACCATCGGGCTATCACGCCACGATCTTTTGTGGCTTCCAGAAACTCATCCGACAAAGTCGCTGAGTATTTTCCCTTCACAACATCCGGCCGTACAATCCACAAAAACGGGTGACCGCTATTTGCCAAACCCCACGCGAACTCGTCGAAATCGTCAGCCGTCATTACGGCAATGCTGCCGAAGTTGATGTAGATGACAGAGTCGGGCTTTTGGGCGTCGAGCCAGGTCAGGCACTCGGTATTCTCCTTCCACAGGCTCGGCCGAGTTGAGGCGTCTTCGATTGCCGGCAAGGTCTTGCAGAGAGTCGTGAGTGGTCCCAAGTTGTAAATGTTGTTCTTGGGGAACACGGAGGCAACCGTGCCCAGGACTTCAGCCTCGAAGTCATAGAAGGTGTTGAAGATGATGGCATCGGCGGTGAGGATGTCCTGGGCCTCTTCGAGCCAGCGGTTGAAGGCGATGTCCTCCGGATCGGTGGACCGGACGAAGTTCGGCATGTCCTTGAGCCGCATGTGCTTCATTCCTGGGATCCACTCTAGAGTGGTGTTTTCCAGGTAACCGTTGGTGACATTTTTCTCATCTGTTAGCAAATGTGATGTAATTAGGTCAGAGAGAGTGACTGATTCCTAGAGTACAAAAGAAGGACCCTTCTTTAATGTAATAATTTTAAACAGCAACATGCATATATGGGCAGAACCGCAGAAGTAATGGGGATCGATGAAATGAACATGCACACGCAATAATGCTATTCAATGACAAAAAGATAAATAATGTTATTCTAAATACATAAACAAACTAATAAAGAAAACATGTGAATTTCAGAAGAAAAAAATGAGGTGAAGAAGTTTCACAGTAGACTCTAACCAGTAGTCCAGTACGTAACACTCAGATTATGACTTTCGACAATTTTGCTCACAATTTTGATATTTTTTTTATGCATTATTTCTTGTTTCCAATGGTTAGATTACAGTGTTTCTCTCATTGTCGGATGGTTCTGCTGCCATATATATATGGTCAATACTATATATGTCTCAGTGTCTAGTACTCTGGCAACGGTTCTCGACATCCTCGACTTCAGAAGTGAAATTCAGACTACACCATATTAGAGGACATCACAATATTTATTTATGTAATTATTTTTTTTAAAGATCGAAAAAATCGATTTTGATATTTATGAATAAATTAACAATAAGAAATATATTTATACATATAATTTTACCTTTTAATGGGAAAATGCCCCTTTTGACAAGCTCTACGAACTGCATATAGGCCACGAGACCACATGTGGAAGCAGTCCAGAACTGAACCACAGGAATCCCAAGCTCTCGGGCAACTTTGATTCCGAAGGCCATAATCCCATCGGAAATAATGCAACTCACCGGAGGCAAATCCGGGTTGGAACTGAGCTTCACAATCAAGTCCCGGAGCGGAACCACCGAGTGCTTCTTGGTATAGTACAAGAGCTCAGTGACACTCTGAGTGGCATCAGGGTTGGAAGGTGGAACACCGTCAGGAATGGTCTCAAACCTGAAACCGGGAGAGTTCTGCAGCGCCTCGGATCCTTTGGACTTGAGTAACCGGGCGTGGTTGAACTCTGTGTACACCATGGTGATGTGGAAGCCTCTAGCATGGAGAAGCTTGGCCAGGTTCATGAATGGGTTCACATGGCCTTGTGCTGGGAATGGGATGCACACAACATGAGGCACAGCTACTGGCTCTGCTTGAATGGATCCCATTAGTCACAGCTAGCCTGGTTATAAGAATAATATTGTGGGAAGGTTTTGGTTTTTCGGCTTGCTAAGCTGTGATCTAACGCCAGGTATATATAGAAGAAGGTGAGTACTAGCTGAGTAGCGTAAAGTCGTAAACTAACTACGTGTATCTGAATACGTATCATGTTGCAGAAGATATTAAAGGCGGTATCAGGTCAGCTACAGTAGCACTATATTATTGTCACGTAAGCGTTTCCAGTTTCTGGAATTCTGTTTAGGACTTTAGGGCAGTAATGAAAAGACCTAAAATGCCATTTAAGTCCATTTCACAGTGAAGCCATTTGACCCATTTCACAATAAATATCGCAGTTCAAGGGTAATACTGTCGATTCATTATAATTATCAAGTCTCTGACAAATTACTTCCAATATATTATGAGCTTTTTTTCCTTTGGCAATCTGTCTTGAAAAATACTTAGGTGGGGGCTTCCCCACCACGTGGCCTTACAGCCACCCAATCAGAGGAAAGAAAATTTTTAATCTTTTCCGAAAATATCCCTGCTCTCTAATGTGCAATACCCAAAACACCCCTCCTGCTGGGCGGTGATTGGCCCTCCCCACCACGTGTCCCGTGCGGGTGCCCTACGCAAGAATCTCTCATCTGTCTTGCGGCCATTTGATGTTAATTTCATGCTTTTATATCAGACTGACGACAACAAAACGGGGAACGCGGGGCATGAGATTATATACTCTCTCTTAATAGCTAAGGCCAATAATCAAACTACACAAATTATTGAGCTCCTTGGTGGCATAGGAATTAATTAAAGGATTAAATACTCGTTACTCCTCATACTTTTGCATGAAAAACAGTTTAGTCCAAATTTTTTAAATTAAACAGTTTAGTCCTTATTCTTTCTAATTCTCATACAACAGGTCCTAAAATGACTATTATACCCCTCACTTTTTATTTTTCTCTCTTTTTATTTTTTATTTTTCTGCCTCTCTCTCTCTCTCTCTCTCTCTCTCTCTCTCTCTATATATATATATATATACACACACACACACACACACACACATATATATGTGTGTGTGTGTGTGTGTGTGTGTGTGTATATATATATATATATATATAGAGAGAGAGAGAAAGAGAGAGAGAGAGGCAGAAAAAAAAAGAAAAAAAAAGAGAGAGAAATAAAAAAACAAAAAGTGAGGGGTATAATATATGTGTGTGTGTGTGTGTGTGTGTGTATATATATATATATATATAGAGAGAGAGAGAAAGAGAGAGAGAGAGGCAGAAAAAAAAAAAAAAAAAAAAAAGAGAAATAAAAAAACAAAAAGTGAGGGGTATAATAGTCATTTTAGGACCTGTTGTGTGAGAATTAGAAAGAATAAGGACTAAACTGTTTAATTTTAAAATTTTGGACTAAACTGTTTTTCATGTAAAAGTATGAGGAGTAACGAGTATTTAGTCCTTAATTAAATATAGTCCACAAGAGGTTTTGCGAGGAAATGTGTGAAAATTCTCAAAATTCTTGAATACACGGGGGAGGAAATCACATGTTCTAGAATTCTCTGTCCCAATTTTGTCCCTCCATTAATAGATTGCCATAAAATCAGCTGTCCTCAATACACTATCTCTATTTTGTCCCAATGCATTCATTGGTCCACAAATATTAAAAAAATATTTTCTTAATCTTTTATTCTATTTTTTATTCTTTATAGACCAATGAATGCATGGAGACATAATGAGGATAGTGTAATTGAGGACAGCTGATTTCATCCAATCTGCTTACTTAACACACTCTAACTCTGTTAACCCACATTAAAGAATCATATTCCTCAATTCTATATGTTTAAATTGAAACAGATCAATCAGACCAAAACAAACGCAGGTTAATTCCAGTTTTCATCGTTGCATCAATCAGATCATAAGAAACAAGAAGATATTAAACCCACAAAGAGTTGAGAAAAGTTTGAACAAGATCTTCCCTCCAATGACAAAGCTGCAAGTCTTCAAACCGTGACTATACAAGAAGATAAAGCAAAATTTCTCTCTATCCGATCAAACCCATTACAGATCTGGAAATCTACAGCCCTCACTTTACTGCCCATCTTCCAGACTTGCACCATGAATGAAATTCTCTATATTTTTCAATTTACCTCTCAAGTACTACTAACGATAAGAGAAACCAAATGAACCAAAATACTGATTATATTTCATTCATCTGGAAAATAGAGAAACACAGACAAATTTCATTCTTCTCACCATATCTAGCACACCCATCATCCAAAAAATACGAATTGTTAGAGGCTTGGTCTGGGTGGGGCCGGTAACCTAGTCTGAGCTTCTAGCACGGGCGGATTTAGATTCGGATTCGGCCTTGGCAAATTGGAGTTTCTATATCAGATGAAACCGTTTGATAACTGGTATCTGGCAATGAACCTGATTGATTAATCGTGACGGAGTCCAAAGTGGCTTTGACGGTCAAAGTTGTGGAGAGAGCCGGAGGCGGCGGTGATGAGGTAACAAGTGGGTTATGAAGATCAACCCAGAAAGAGAGAAAGGGAAAGGTTCAGTTTTTTTTATTTTTTTTTGCTGTGCTGTGAGCTAATGGCTAGATGTCGAAATTTTAGCCAAGTGACAGGGTTAGGACAGGTGATTTTCCTCTTATAAACAACGGTGCAAGTCCGCATACAATAAATATGCAATCTCAGTCATCTATATGTGAAGTCAATTATTTATCACTTAAAACCATCCAATCTTAACCATGTATGTATCTTCACGCCGTGTACCGAACACTCTCCCGAAAATGTGCACCACAAAACCGAACCTGCCAATTGATTATGTGATTGTACCCAGTTGTTGCCCAAGTGATGCACTACATGGTAAATGGGCTTTGCTAGCCTCTAATAGCGACTGCGCACGTTTTCTCTTTGTTTTTGGTAAGGATGCAAAATGGCTCGAACTAAAGAAGTGACAAGTCTTGTCCCCCAAGGAAAAAAACAAATGCTTGCTCCAGGAAGAGAGGACTGCAATTTTCTTTTCTCCTTTTACATTAACTATTTTAATGCAGTTCGTCATTTTTTTAAACGAAAAAAAATTAAATAATTTTTTTTTACAATATGTTAATATATAACATACATACATTAAAGAGATACAGCTTCTAGGAACTTATCATTCTCTCAAAACCCTAGGCGTCTCCGTCAAGAGCATATGACCTGTCCGACGGCACGCCCTCGTGGCGGCGTCATCGGATGGGCCGGAATGGACCGAGTGTTCGATAGCAGTTGGTTGTCCAGTCAGTGTGAAGGTGGCTTCGTGGCTTTGCTGTATGGTTCGCGCGAAGGTCCAGTTGGTGGTGGGTTCGTCGGGGGTCGAGCGGGTCTGGTGTCGATCTTCCCATGGGCGGAGTGTCGACGGCGGGAGGTGTGGTCGCCTGGGGGTGATGAAAGGGTGGAGGGAAGGACGGGATATGAATGGCTAAGATTGAATCGGATTCTGATCCGACTTGGGATGTTTGGAGTTGTCCGATATCTGGAGGGGGATGGTTAGGGGGATGGTTAGAAGAGGCAGTGACGCTTGCTGGCGTTTTGGGGAGGACGCAGGGGTGGAGAGATGGCCGGTGTTTGCTCGGAGTGGCAGGTTTGCGGTCGATGGGGGGACGGCGAGGATTTTGTGTGCGAGCTGGAGGCATGGTGGCACAGGCCGTCTTCATGCTGGACTGGGGCAAGGAGTTTTTTGGGCCTGGGCTTGGGCTCAGGTCTCAAATTGTTTTTCTATTATTTTTCATATTATGTATTATTGCTTTTTACGTTTAATTAGCTATGGCTTTATGCCGGCAATAAATTCCTATCTCTTGTTGATAGGGCGAAGTGGGATTGGTCCCGATATGCACACTCAGTGTACCTTGTCTGGCCTAGCGAGGCGGCGAGCCATTTACTGGATTAAATGGACGCAACCTCCTAGTGGCAGCATGAAATTGAGTGTCGCCGGATTCTTATCCGTGCGGCAACATAGTAGGAAAGTTGTGCAATTTGCAATGATACTTCTTCGTAATAGAGTAATATTTCCGTTATGTCTCCGCTTTGTTAAAGCAAATGGAGTAGCCGGTTGTGCACTCTTTGCTAATTGGTGTTTGTTAGAATACATAGATCTAGTGGAGACTCCTGATATTATTTCGGGATGTTCTCTCAATACCCACTGTAATCTGGGGTTAAGGCTCTACATCCCCCGCGTGTATTCTTCAATTTTCTTAATCAAGGCTTGAGGGCAGCCGCACCATCCCCATTTAAAAATATATATATATATATATATAACATACATACATTTACAAATTTTAGACTTAAATTACTCAAACGAGAACTTAATTCCATTTAAAAAAAAAAAGAACTTACTTTGCTCTAATAATAGCTTTATTTACCTTAACGAGAATTTTTTCCTAATTACTACATAACATGATCCTCAAAGTTTTTTTTTTTTTTGAATAAACATGATCCTCAAAGTTATGTGTGAGAAATGTTAACATATCATAGTATTACTCTCTAAAATGATAAAATACACACACACACCATAACTGGTGATTAAATTTGTACATTTTCCACCTTTGATGTTAAAGATCACTCAATTATTTTTAGATGTTGTTTAACAATGGAATTCAAATATTCTACACACGAGGGTTGAAAGACAAACCAAAATATCCTTTTTCAACATCACCATGTCAATAAGCTTTTCTTGCTCTATGGAATTATTGATGGTATTGTGGATGAATATATGATATATCTGTTGGAGCATCTCCAACAGTATCTCCATGAAAACCACATAAAATATTTTATTTTTGTTGAATATGAAAAATGTTGTCGATCAAATAACTTATTTTTCTTATAGATGGTTAAAAATTTAACAGTTGGTTCCCAATCTCTCTCTCTCTCTCACTAAAATAGATAAATGGTTTAGGAAATCTGATCCCCGGCTTTTAATTAATTAATTAGAAATTAGCTTATAAAAAAGTTATTGGAGATGATGTATTATATTGTAATTGGGCCCATTGTAATTATAACTAAGATCGAGCTAATAAAAAAGTACTGTTTTTTTTTTTGAATTTAAGAGTACATACCAGTGGTATGCCCCTGTTTCATAGATAAAAATAGTACAATAAATGCTATTCTATTTCAACATTCATAGCCCACTACTATGCCAATAAAAGAATCTCACCTTATAGGCAATCTATTTTACCTAACTTCACATGCCAAACACGCAATTGTGGTACAGTGAAACTAAATATTTCTACAGAGGCTAATAGAGAATTAGAGATGCCTTCACTAGCATAGACATTTATTCTAAATTAAAAATATATACTATTCATTGTAAGGTAATATTTTCCAGACCAAATAAATTAAACTTTCTTAAAAATAATAATAATTAATTTGCAAAAGTTAAACATAAATTTTGAGGAATGGAGAAGACGTGAGGCACATGAGATTGAAAGAATGAGTCATACTATTGAAGATTTTCTCACTTGTCTACATTGTTAATAGTCATTAGTCACTAGTTGTCATTGTTCATATTTTTGCTTTTACTGTTACTACAAAAGCCTAGTCTAGGTTGAAAGAATGAATCCCATACTCTTTCATTCCCATGTCTCTCATGAAGTCTTTTCTCAAGCTCCCACCATTTTGGGTCACACAATTCCTATGCTCAATCACTCTATCAAAATCAAAATCAACACCAACACCGAATATCCAATTTTCAAAATGATATGAACGATGAGGAAAAGATAACAAACACTGTAGATGGATCGTTCGGTTTGACGTCGCTTGCTCTTTTGGAGAAACCAATGAACGATGGAGATATGTTCATTCTAACCTGCATGTTGTTCATAGCGACCAAAATAAAAAAAAATCATGCATGCATGTTGTCCAGTTGCGATAGCCAAGTGGTCGATCGAAGAAAATAATTTCAAGGCTTCCGGACGACTGTCGACAGCAGCAGGCTAGGTCCCAACGCCCAACTGAGCATGGCTACCTCCAAAATGACCCCCCGTTCAATCTTCACCATCGGACCATCCACTTGGTAATCATGTCAGTCTGTCGCCGCCTCAATTATTGTCCTATTCATCCATGAGACCATGACACGTCCATTAGAACTTCTTGGAAGTGTTAAATGATTTTGCGACAAAAGACAAAGACTAGTTGCGATTACGTACGGGGCCCTTCCTCGATCTGTTTGGATCCACCGGCATATGTGATCACCTCTCGTCTAATCTTCAATTATGATCGGAAACAACAGTACAAAGATATTGGCATATGTGATCACCTCTCGTCTAATCTTCAATTATGATCGGAAACAACAGTAGAAAGATATTTGGACCCGCTCAATAAAGTTCGTACGCTTAATCATTGTTTATAAAAAGAACAATTCTTGGGTTCACCCCTAGAGTGAATGAACATATTCACCCTCTCTTGCGATTAACGCATAATAACTGTATAATTTTCTAATCCAACCATTCATGTTATATAACGTAATACAAAGATTTGCTCTGTAAAAAATCAATCAAATTGAAGACCTTTTAGTTATCCATTTCTATGAAATACATGGACGGTTCATCATAGTAGTAGTAAGTGTTGTTAGAACCATCCATTTGTTTGATTCAATTAGATAATTAAACGAATTCTGATTCGATTGATCTTTTACAGAGATGATCTTTAAAAGATAATTTAAGATATAAACCGTTGGATTATAAATTTATTAAGAAAAAATATGTTAATCGACAACGGGGGTAAATATGCTCGTTCACCCTAAGGGTGAACCTAAAAATTGTCCTTATAAAAAAGGTAAAAAGGCAATCAGACTGAAGGATGAATAGAACTAGAAGACATATTCAAATTAAGTAACTAACCATGTACCAAAACATAACTCATGCGGATTCAAATTTACTCACGCTTTTATTTTATTTTGCGGTGATATCACAATTTTATTAAAATTTATCACATCATATAGAATTAATTTAATACTTAAAATATTTTTTTAATAAAATATTATGATTAATTATAATTATGTTTTTATAACACATGTCAGTTTTATATTGAGTGGTGGTATCACTACCAAAGCATTGGTGGTGAGCAAATATAAATCCAACTTAAGGTGGTATTATATGACGTGTTCAACTACTTTATACTTTTTTCTTATTTTTCTTATTTTATGAATTTAATTTATTGTCCACATTATTTAATTATGTTTTAAAAATTTGTATATTTTATAGTTCATGTCACGAAAAGCAAATTGTTTATTCTATATTATACATTACATAATCCAATAATGAAAGTTTCGTGGGTGTGCAACATTGCTGGGGTGGCGGCTGCAGTAGTATCGATTTAAGATATTTTCTTTTTAGTTTTTAGGTTTACCTTCTTGTGACCAGATTCATATGGAAACCTAATAGAGGTGTAATTTTCCTACACTCTTCTGAATTTTATCCCTTTGGCCCTTTGGGTTTATTAATGAATATTATCACTTTGACCAAAAACAGAAAGTTCCATAAGGAAGTTGCAGTTATAGACTCTTCGGACAGGCCTTTGAGCAAGTGTGACCATCACGCACACTTATATTGACGACTATATTATATACTTAAATTTTATTTTGTGTAGACGTTAAAACTTAAACTTTTGACTAAAGACTAGTCCATCCTGATTTCAAACCTCGTGATGGAATAGCAGACACCGGACAAGCATAATCTTGTTGATCTCCTTCTTTGTTGGGCAAAATTTCACGGACATGTTCGAGAATTTAAGTTGCTTTTCTTATCTAGTACCCTACCACCCACTAAGCATGCTTAGTAGTTAGTCCTCACCATTCGAGCGTTTAGCCGCCACTATTATTAGTTGGTAATCTAAGGGAAGACGGCCTGCGTTTAGCCCCCACCATGAATTCTTACCAAGTCACTATGAATTCTTACCTAGTCACTATCCGGCTATCCCTGTCTTTTGTAAAATCAAGTCCTCCTTTATCAGATAAAGAAGAATTCTAGAGTAGTGGAACCATTCATGTATGAATCAATGTCCAACAAAAAAATAAAAATCATGTATGGCCAGCACAAATCCTCAACCCGAGGCCTTGCTTTCTGTCTAGTTAGAGTTGGGCTGTTCTAGAGTGTTTTTTGCAATTGGTGTCAAACCACGCGAGTAAATTTTTTGTTTTTGGACAGAGCGGCCCCAAATAGTTTTGGTCTTCAGACAAGCGCGAGAACCAATAGCAATTTCAGAGTTGGGCTTCAAACAAGCCTAGAGACACCCGTCATTATGTTGTTTTGCAGTTTAGCTCATCGTAGGAGTGGGCTCTCAGATTAACCTCTTGGATCGTTCTTACGTCAATGCATGTGGTAGATAAATTTGTCTTGTTGCGCCAATTGTTTCACCCTCGGTTTAGTAGAGGAAACCATCCTCAATGAATTCGGACTATGATATCGTGGTACAAACAAGTTCGTATACGAGGACCCACGGATCAAAGCACTCTTGCAAATTCCAACTTCGACTAAGCTCTCGTCTCACAATTACTTTAATGTCAAATCTAATTTGTGCAAGTTTTATAACTACACAAATCTTTTTTTTTTTTTGTTGTTATAAGGAGGACTAACAGTTCAAAAAACTAATTAAGCAAATACAAGTCTCGGTCTCAATAGATCATTTTTATCTTCTTAGAGTATTCCCTTGATACAATCAGGTGGTTTCTTAAAAAAGTGTCGTCCTTCAAATTCAAAGTTCCCCAAATTGTGCTAAACTATGTCTATTTGCATATATATATGCTACATTCTCGATAGATATGTATCATCGTATAATTCCATTTCTTCAAACAAAGAGCTTTGCAAACTGTGATGATGACATGGAGGCGATGGGTATGATCACACTCCCCTTTAACCAAATTAATCATAAAAGAAGAATCAAACTCAAACATAATATAGGTAGCATTTCGCCCTACAATCATTTTCAAACCAATACATAATGCCCATAGTTCAGTTACATATATTTCTCCTACACCAAGATTGACAGAAAAACCACAAACCCAATCCCTCCCCCCCCCCGGGCTACAAATACAACCATTTAAAGATAATCTACATTTGTCAATATTAAGCTTTAGGACATCACAAGGAGGAGGAGACCATTATAAGATCATGTGAAGGCCGAGAATTGGGGACTTTATTAGCACCAATTTCTAAAAAAATAAAAAATAAAAAACCTTGAATTGAAAGGAGATCTGAATCGATGATCAAAGATTGCACTACATAACCACGTGGTGTTGTGTGTTGGTCGAGCTGCCTAGTCTGGAACCCCCAGGTCTAGAGTTCGAATCTCAGCTCCATCCCGTGGCCAGCAGATTTGAGGGACCTGGGTTAGTTAAAACACCCAATGGTTCGTGCGTCTGCGGTGCAGTGATTAGTCTGGCTATGCTGGGATACACTGCATGAGTGTGTGTGTTGGTTCTATTGACGTCTTCCAGTCAAAAAAAAAAAAAAAGATTGTTGTACATCACTTCCACATAAACCAACAAGTACATGCAAAAATACCTTGTCATTGAATGGAATTGTAAAGCTCATAAGTCGATCGCAGATTTGACAACAATCAATTATCAAAGTTATAATCAAAATAACCTCTTATGCACTATAGGATAGAGATAATGTTTCATATGGGTGGACAGTTTGTACAGAAAATGCGGTTACCGCCCCTAACGACACCAAAAAAAACGGTTCGGTAATCGCACCTAACTAAAACGGTGTCCTTTTATGCCCATACCGCATTGAACCGCATAAAAGAGGTACGGTTGGGTTCCAAGTCATAAACCGCCCACTTTAAACCGACGAGCACCAAATTTATTTTAATTACATTTATTTATTTATTTCTCCATTGATGGAATTATTGGTTCATAATATATAAGAAATCCATTTCTGTTTAGGTATGCAGTTTGCAAGTTGCTATGTTTGCTTGATAATTGATATATGTGGGTTTGTTAAGTGTTCAAATAGTCTTTCTGCTAGTTGTTTGATATTTGAGTAACATTTGCAGATTTGTGTGGACTCTAAATGCATTGAAAATTTGTTTATGCCTCCTTGAAATTGCCTTATTGAAATTGTTAGGTAAAAATAAGCCTGACTTTGGGCTTCCCTTTCTGATTTGTTAGGTAAATAAATCGGTCTAAACCCTAAACACTGAAACCAACCTGCACTGCACCAAAAATGGTGTAATCGAAATAATCGGTCTAGTCCTTTTGAAATGCGGTTGCGATTTGCAATATCGCCCAACCGAAAAAAGCGATTTGGTTGCAGTTTAGGCCTCAAATGGAGCCGAACCGCACCACGCCCACCCTAATGTTTCAAATCAGTTTAGCTTTAGGATAACCAAGGAAGACATGATGTATATACTCTAAACTCTAAAGGATAAGAGCATAGCAAACCAGTGGCATTGCAACATAACTTTCTTCTTTTTCGTTGCTCATTGATAAGGATCTTGCCTTGAGTGAGAAGTTAGAGGAGAGTTTTAATCCTTCGGGGAATATTAATATTCCAAATGAAGCTCCATTTTGACTCAATGCGATCATCTTGGCGACAACAATGACTGTAAGCAGACTTAACAGAAATATTTCCATTAGAAGACAAGCCCCAAATATAAGCATCATGCAGTGCGCTCTTAATCCCAATAGAAATGCTGATGATTTTTTGTATGGCTTGATTTCTTGCATATAGCTTATCCATGTTCCACTTACCCTCCATTAAATAGCCTGCTACGTAGTATTCACAAACCCCAATTCAAGTAAGGACTTTGTTCCAATCCATTTGTCCGTCCAAAACTTTACATTCCTACCATCCTCAATCGACATTTCAGGCCCTTTTTGAAGAGTTTCAGCTCCACAAGTAATTCTTTTCCATGTACTAGATGCATAGCGAAGGGCTTCATTGTAACTGCAGAAATTGGATCTTCCCCCAAGATATTTTTACTCACCATCTCAGCCCATATATCTTGGTCTCTAATAGTGATTCTCCACCTGGCCTTCGCTAACAGCAACGCTCGATTCATATGGGCAAATTTTTTAATTCCAAGGCCCACCACATCTCTTTCAAATATTTTTTTTTTTTTTTGGTGAAAAGGGGGGCAAAAAACCCAGCAACAAGGAAAAAGAAGAAAGCTAGCTAGCCCAAAGGCCGAATACAAATAGCACGTGCCCAGGAAGTACCACTCAGATCATCTAACATGGAAGAGATGGCAGCAAGAGGCACTTCAGCAAAAAGATGATATCCGAGGTCCAAAGAGAGACTAAATTTTGCAAGGCAATCAGCGAGCATATTCTTCTCTCTATAAATGTGTGTAATCCTTGATTCATCAAAAGAATCTAAGAGGAGTTTGCAATTGCAAATAAAAGCTCCAAGAGGGTGAAAATACTATGGAGCAAGTTAATCAAAGTTTCAGAGTCGCACTCAACGATAAGATTTTTAATGCCTATTCTCGAAGCAATTTGTAAACCAAGGTATAAACCCCACATCTCAGCTTCGAGAATTTGACCAACGCCAATATTCATGCACCCAATCTCCATTACTGCATCTAATTACACCTCCACAACCAATTCTTCCATTTTGACCAAATTTGGTGCCGTCAACATTTAATTTGCACCAACCCTGGTTTGGTTTGCTCCACGCAAGGTGTTCAACCCGCCTAGGCAGTTTTGTGGGAGCATTTTGGTTGGCTTTATGCCAATCCCAAGCATAAGAAAGGATGATATTCATAAAATTGATCTCTTTCAAACTTTAAGTTAACCATAACTTACTTAAATACTTAATTTTCCACCACCGCAATTTCGACTAAAGTTCAGCACAAATAATATTAATAAAAGAAAAATATAGTCCACGTGGCGATTTTCAACTTCATCAGTACTGGATTTCCACTTTGGAAGGGCCCCACCCCCTTAAACCCTTGGCGCAACAACACGCCAATGCATCACGAGGACTATAAAACCCCTCCTATCAGCCACCCATACTCAAATACTTGAGTCCGATTAATCTTGACACTCCCCCATAGCCGTTCTCCACTTCCAGATCCACTGAGAGCTGAGTCCACTCGGAAAAATGGACTCGTCGTCTTCATCTTCTTCCTCCACCTCTTCAACCTCCGCTCTCAACCTAGCCATGGCCGCCTTAGTCGGCGCCTCCCTCATGGCCGTCTCCGCCTTCTACATCCACAAACGCAGCGTCGACCAAGTCATCGACCGCCTCATCGAGATCCGCCGCAAGCCGCCGTCTCGCGTCCGCTCCGAAGCCGCCGCCGACGACGACGAAGAAGAAGAAGACGATCAAGAGCAGCAGCTGCACCGAGGGTTTGGCTCTGACCGCGACACCGTGATCGATCGGAAAACGACGCCGTCCAGGTCCTTGGATGAGAAATCGATTCACTCTTACAGAATCTCATCCTCGCTGCCCAATGCCGATATGAGAAGCGGCGGTTTGATCGACGAGGACGCCAAGTTTGATCCGCTCTCGAATTATCGAGCTCCTAGGTTTTCTTCTTCGGCTGACAGGCTTAATTTCATTCCCTCTGGCCTTCCGCCGCTCCGAACCGACCAAACACACGGTCTGTATACTTTGTTTTCACTTGAATTTCCTAATTTCGTTTCGAATTTATAAATAGTTTACTTCCAATTGGGAGTTTTAACTGTCAATTTTTCAATTCGTAGAGTCTCAGCCAGTCAGTTCCACTACAAGGATGGCTACGTCTATGTCTGTTGGGAGGCTGACGACTCCGAGATCTCACGCCGGACGTGTGGATGATTCCGATGAGGAGGGAACTGAGTATGCAAATGAAGATGATTCTCCTTTCAACTATGAGAATGGAGATGCAAATGACAATGTACGTCTGATACTAGCTCACTGTTCTGACTATTCATATGCATTATGCTGATCGAAAAATGATCATTTTGCTTTTTCTTTGTTTCAGTCAGTTTACCAAAATGAAGGTACAAATGCGAAGGTTTGAACGCAATGGTGCAAAACAATATATTATGACAAACATCTGCTGTGCATAAAGAATTCATCTCTAAAAAAAATTTACTGCTCTTTTGCTTTCTTCACATCTGAAGAAAATCACACTGTAGATAATCATCAGTATAATAATTTTCGGCATTTATGAAGAAAGAGTTTACTCTAAGCGTGGAGTAAACTGTTTATATGCAAAAGGTCTACGGTCAATGGTCAACGGATTGTACTAGAAATTCACTTTTCCCGCGTCATCTTTAATTTTATAAGTTCAGGGTCTTGTGATGAAAGCAAAGCATCTAGAATCCATACATTTTACTAGTAGATGTATAGTGATTGTAAATTTGAGCTGTCAATTTCTTATGCAGTGCTGCGTACAAGTAACTTTATACAAGAGGTAGATGGAGCTTCAGCACAGATGGGGAGGAATGACCCCTCTCTTGCAAGAATTCTTTCACCGTTAAGTGCACCAATGAATGGTAATTTAATTTCCAACTATTAATTTCTTTCGCAGCTCTGTTTCTGCTTTAATGTTACTTCCGAATGCCTTTTGCATCGGTAGTGTTCACTTATTTTTCTTATTACTCTTAAATCCATTTTGTTTGAAAGTTGTAGCATAGTTGATATTGACATGGTGAATGCTAGATATTATGCTTTTCTGTCAATTTGATATCAATATGTCAGTCATATCATCATCTTATTGATTGTTAGAAATAACTTGAAGCATCTTTCTCTTTTTGTCAAAACAATGTTATTCAGAGTCAATAACCAAAGAGGATGAAGAAGTACACAGGATGATTCGAGATTGCTTGGATCTGCGTAAGAAGTACCTTTACCGGGAAAATGTTGTTCCATGGAGGGTAGCCAGGCCAGACTCATCAGAGAAGAAAAGCAACCCATATCATTTTGAACCTGTTAAAGCATCAGCTGTGAGTCATTCTCTTTTCATTAAAATATACCAAATTTGTTGGAATTTAAGTTTTCAAGTGACTTGTTTTCTTTATTAACTGTTGTTTAATTTCTTCTTTCTTCCAAATCTATCATGCAGCACTGCTTTAGGATGGAGGACGGTGTCATACATGTTTATGCAAGTGAAAATGGTAAGAACTGAAACTTAATTTGAAGTTTCTTTGATTTTAGTTAATTTAGTGAGAAAATATTACTTATGAGAAACTTCATTTTTGTACTTCTGCAGACTCTGAAGAGATCTACCCTGTTGCAAGTGCAACAACATTTTTCACTGATCTCCATTATCTTCTTAAAGTTGTGTCTATCGGAAATGTTCGCTCTGTATGCCATCATAGGTTAAGATTTCTTGACGAGGTTGGTTCAGTTAATTTTTGGCTTATCTTTTAAATTTTGGCTTCTGTTTATGACTTATCTGCTTAATATGTAGAAATACCGCGTACATCATTTACTAAATGAGGGGGAGGAGTTTTTAGCTCAGAAGGGTGCACCCCACCGTGATTTTTATAATGTTAGAAAAGTTGATACACATGTGCATCACTCTGCTTGCATGAACCAGAAGCATCTTCTGAACTTCATCAAGTCAAAACTGAAAAAAGAACCTGATGAGGTACAAAACTATATTCCTTTCAGTTTGTTTCAGTGAACTTGATATGTTATAGATTTGACCTTTTCATTTCTTCGTGACAGTTTTTATTTTCTAACTATGAGAATCAACTTGGATTGGCAGGTTGTCATATTCAGAGATGGAAAATATCTTACACTTAAGGAAGTTTTTGAGAGTTTGGACTTGACAGGGTAAACACTGCTCGTCCTGAGACTGTTTATCTATGAATAATAAAAGTTCTCTCTCTCTCTCTCTCAAATTGATTTTTCTTTATTTTAGGTATGATCTGAATGTTGACTTATTGGATGTTCATGCGGATAAGACTACTTTTCATCGATTTGACAAGTTCAACCTAAAGTATAATCCATGTGGACAGAGCAGACTCAGAGAGATATTCTTAAAGCAAGACAATCTTATCCAAGGTATGATCGTTTTGAAAGTTAAACTGTTAAGATCAGGAGACATACTTGTGCTTATTCTTGTGGGGTCTTGATCAATTTGCCTTTGAGAATCAATTATTATCTTATGTAGATTGAATTGCATAGCATTTTAATCTCTTCAGTTGGACTCGACTCGTAAAGTTAATGCTTTATTTACGTATACAATTGCAGGACGATTTCTAGCAGAAGTAACAAAGGAAGTTTTGTCAGATCTTGAAGCCATGAAATACCAGGTCTGTCTCATTAAGATTTTATAGGAAACAAAAAGTTTACTGCTCTATCTCTCTCTCTCTCTCTCTCTCTCTCTCTCTCTTCCCAATTACAAATACAGTTTTGCTTCCATTAATCATGTACTCATGTCTGATAATGCATTTCTCTTTTTGCAGATGGCAGAGTACAGGATTTCAGTTTATGGAAGAAAACAAAGTGAGTGGGATCAACTGGCTAGTTGGTTTGTTAACAATGACATTTATAGCGAGAATGTAGTATGGTTAATACAGGTATATTAATGTTTTCTTATTTTTGTTCTGGTAGCTGTTCTATTCTGCGTAGTTAATGTCTATCTTCAGTGCTGAGATCTTCGATTTGTGACATTGTTGTTGTTGTACTTAGGAGTTGGTTGGATTGGTGTAACATTTGCAAACAAAATGTTTTCAGCATATAGAATGGGACCTCATTTAAGTATACCATTTGAATTTATTTTGTACAAGACTGTTATATATTTTGCTGATATCATGTTAAACATCAGCCATGAATCTGTAGTTGGTTCTTTGTTACTCATGTATGGACTTGCATGATATTATATTTTGTTTTTCATGGCATTTTACAAGTGACTTCTTCCTTGAGATTTATAGTGTTGCATAGTTTCATTAGCTCTTATGGTTTTAGTTTTAAATTAAATTTGCAGTTACCACGGTTATACAACATCTACAAGAAGATGGGCATTGTTACCTCTTTCCAAAACATTTTAGATAATGTGTTCATTCCACTCTTTGAAGTCACAGTGGATCCAAATTCACATCCTCAATTACATTTGTTCCTGAAGCAGGTCAGCTAAACAATCTTATAGATCTGTAATTTTTTTTTTTTTTTGAGAGAATCCTTCTAGATCTGTTAGATGCTTATTATTATGAAGGTGTGTTGGATTTTTGTCGTCTTAAATTTTACTAGTATAAAGTCCATAAGTAGTGATGTGGTTTATCAAATACTATACCAACATTGACATTCATTTAAAAACAGGTGGTGGGTTTTGACGTTGTAGACGATGAAAGTAGACCAGAAAGGCGTCCAACAAAACACATGCCAACACCATCTGAATGGACTAATGAATTCAATCCTGCATATTCTTATTATGCTTATTACTGCTATGCAAACTTGTACACTCTTAATAAGGTTTTCAACACCTAATCCTTTTAGAGAATGCTCTGATTTCAAATACCCTCGCCAAAATATATCTGGGTGATATTTGAAAATGATTTCTCATTCTTCCTTTCCCTTTGTTTCAGCTTCGTGAGTCAAAAGGAATGACTACAATAAAATTCCGGCCTCACTGTGGAGAGGTAATTGTCTGCGACCTAAACTCGGTTATTACTTTTAGATGATTTTTGAGGTCTTCAAATTTCTTATTTCCTATGCAGGCAGGTGATGTTGAACATTTGGCTGCAGGATTTCTTGTATGCCATAATATCTCACATGGGATCAATCTCCGGTACTCTCCAGTTCTGCAATATCTGTATTACCTGGGGCAGGTTGGTCCCTTGACTTAATCTTTATAGAAATTTCCCCTTACGTTTTCATGTTCTTTATTTGCTATTGAACCTTTCCGACTTATGCTTATTGTTAACAAAACCATTAGTAACCTCCTTAACAATGCAGGTGGGACTGCTTATGTCACCCTTGAGCAATAATTCTCTTTTCTTAGATTACAAGAAAAACCCTTTTCCTGTATTCTTTCAACGCGGGCTAAATGTCTCGCTTTCAAGCGATGATCCTTTGCTAATTCATTTGACAAAAGAAGCACTGGTGGAAGAATATAGTGTTGCAGCACAGGTTTGTCGATTCATTCTTCTTGTAGCTTTATAGGTGCTGTTCATGGTTGTGTATCTTAGCAAATCAAGTATGGCGCAGGTATGGAAGCTCAGTGCTTGTGACCTCTGTGAGATAGCTAGAAATTCTGTCTATCATTCTGGATTTTCACATGTAGCAAAGGTGGGAAACTTACCGAAAGAAAATTCTTTAGATGCTTTGCTAATATAAATATGATTCTAAATGATACATTAAAGAATCATGCAAATAAAATATAGTCCATTTTCATACATGATGTTGAAAATCTGTATTGATCCAATTTTACCTCAAGGTGATTGATTGCCATAATCCAACTCCTTTTCCTTATTCGTGCAGGCACATTGGCTTGGTAGCAAGTATTTCTTGAGAGGCCCTAAAGGAAATGATATACAAAAGACGAACGTTCCCAATTTGAGGATTGCCTTTCGAGAGACAGTAAGTGTTCATGGCTCTTAAGTAAGGAACTTTGAAAACCGTGTGAACCGCGTCTCTCTTGTCCCTGTTTTCTTATTTTGTGTGCTTGGTTTTGCAGACCTGGAAGGAGGAGATGCAGTATATCTATTCAGGAAAAGCTGAGTTTTCAGAAGAAGTAGATCCCTGAAACAAATGGAATGATGCTAGTGTTCCTGGGACATGCTTTAAATACAAATAGAGATCGGATGCTACTTATTCTCACCAATTCATTTAGCAATAGAAACGGCAACTTCAGCAGAGACATGTAGCCAGAGCTTTGAGAGCAGGCATCTGGCCGATTTTGTTTTGCATTGACATGGCTCTGGCCAGATCTCTGACTCTTGAAATTATTTTTTCTTCTGATTAGAAATGTTAGCGAGGATGATTAATGTTTTAAGCTTATAATAATATTTTGCCTCTGATTAGAAATGTTATCCATGGATACTTGATCTATTTACATACGGATTGAAGCATTAAAATGAGTAGGCAGGGGTTGTTGATACTCTGGCCAGAAATATATCTTTCTGGGTCACACAACAAACTCTTTGAATTTGTAGAATGGGAAAATTATGAACTCCTCCTGAAAGACCAATATCCATCAGACATTTAATTGGTTACAGAATGTTGGTTACCATATAATGTTAAATGCGCATCTCTCATCCAGTTGGCTTCTGTTTATATAAGAGTCACGAGTTCTCTCAGGCCTGTCCAGTTTGAAGATGTCAGAAAGTATTGCATACTTATATACTAGAAGATTGAAGATCCCCATGTATAATGGAGCAGTATCCTTCTCGGCTCTCGCTGCAGGTCGCTTCAAAATATGTATGTACAGATCCGGAGGAGTGAATAAGTTGAGCGATGCATGGCGCAACCACGAAGTATTCAGTATTATAACTTCTAACTTTACCGTAATGTAAACGAATATCGATACACTCGTCAAATTTGTTTAGCGAATTTTTTTTACCAGTTTTCATTTGTTCAAATTCAGACCTATTCTTAACTTCATTTGCATTTAGTAAGACAAGTTACGTTCGAATTTGGTGACCCCCAACATGGAAATTGCTAGATAATCTGCTTAAAATGGGCCAGAAAATGCCCGTTCTGGGCTTCATAAAAAGATCCATTGATCCAAACCCACAATGTTCTCTATTTCATTTTCTCGTTTTTAATGCCCGGGAGCGCATGAGACTCTTGCCCTTACAGTGACCAAAAAAAATCCATAGCTCTATTAATAAATTTCCAAGCCCCAAACCCCCACTCCCTTCCTTCCTCTCTCTCTCTCTCTCTCTCTCTCTCTCGATCTCTATCCCCCAAAACCCTCGCCACCGCCACCTCCGCCAGGTGGCAAAGTTCCGATTCACCACAGAAACAATAATCAAACCCTAGAAAAACACCTTCAATGGCAGCCACGGCGGGTTCCGAAGTCTCCGACGGCCCGGTCCTCAGCCTCATCAACAAGCGCATCCGCGCCCTCCGCAAGAAGCAGAACCGCATCCTCCAGATGGAGGAGTCCCTCGCCCAAGGCAAAGTCCTCAACAATGAGCAAAAGGAGGTCCTCCGCTCCAAGCCCGCCGTCTCCGTCCTCATCGACGAGCTCGAGAAGCTTCGCCAGCCTCTCTCCGTCGCCGTCGCCGAGGAGGTCAGCCTCGCCGTTCAGGTCTCCTCCGCCCCCGCCGCCGCCGCTACTACTAAGCCCGAAGAAGACGAAACGCCGCCCCCGCCCAATGCGGCGCAGCAGAGCGACGAATCTGCCGCCGATGAGGACCACCACCACCAGGAGCCGGCGCCGGTGGAGGAGCTCCTGAACCTGCTCTACTTTGGCTCCTTGTTTGATGTTAAGACGCAGAGTGACTTCACCTCGATTATGTTCACCAGGAGCCACGAGAGAGGGTGCTGCTTGACCTATGACACCGTCACCGATGACGACACTGATTTGCTCTCCGAGAAGGACTTGGATTTGCTCTCCTCCCTCAGTGGTTTGTTGATCTCTAGGCCTGTCGATACGAGCTTATCTCACAGGAATGCTCTGCAGCGCTGCATTGACCACGCCAAGCTCTGGCTCGCTAAGTCGGACCAGCCCATTGAGCCTGATGCTAGTGTTACATGTAAAGTTTCCGGTTCCGGTGCCGTCTTTGTTGTTGAGTACTGAATTGGTGTTGTTATATAGGGTTTTTGCTGACATGGATGATTTGAATTTTTGTAGATGCGAGTTTGAGGGAGAGGCTGAGTAGGATAATGTCTTCGGACTACTTCACCATCACGCCTGAAATGAAAGCTCCTGAGGAAATGGCAGCTGCTGCTGGCGGAAACTTTGCTCCGTTTCAGGTGAGGGGTGTGGATGTGGACAGTTTATTTGTACAGTTACAGCAGCACAAGGTATAACTTGATGTAGTTATTGAGTTTGGATAATTGCAATCCGGAATGCTATGATTTTGATTTAATAATATGTTCTGATCTTGACCTGTTGTGATGCATGTGTGGGGTGCTTGTTCTTTGTATTAAAAAAGGTTGTTGGAATATGGTTTATTATGCCTTAAATTTTGTGTACAAAGTTACTCCTGGAGTTGTTAATTCTTTGATACATGAAAATAAGAAAGTGAAGAGTAGTGATTGATGCTTAACAAGCTATATTGTATCCGTAGAAACCTTGCTTAGACCGTCTGTTGACAGCATGACATTAGTCGTGGGTACAGTTGTTTCTATTCATGCTTATATTTTTGTTGTGACTGATGGAAACTTGAAAGTGTGGCATGCTTTGATTTGGTTCTTGTTCTAATCGACTTGAAGGGGTTTATTTTGAAGAGAAATTGTAAGCTGGTATTAAGTTTTAACCATTAGCTGTATTAGAAACCAGATTTTGTCATGAATGGATTGGTGGCTGTTGTTTTCTCTATGCAGATGGAAGTATCATTATCTTCTATTTCTAATATCAATTTGCGTGCTGTTTGTAATAAAATAAACGACATAGTAAGAAGTTTTTTTTATCTCATCAGTTCTTTTTTTAACGTTTTTAAAGACAAATTCTTGATATGATGCATCTAAAGCTCCTAGGTGCTTCTTGGTTTACCTCCCACTTTCTCCATTTTTCCCTTAAACTTTTCAGCCATCTAAAATAGTTAGTTTTTGGATATTTCTCATATTCCATTTGGCTGAATATGAGTCATATTACTTGACTTTTCTGCATGCTATAATTTATACTGGACTTAATATTCACGCTACAATGTCTTGTATTATCTAATGTTTAGATTTTTATAGTGCTCTTTAGTTTATTTTGAAATGATGTGTACTACTCTTACTTCAGTCTAGTTTGCTAATATTGAGTGCTGCCTGCGGGTTTCCTTCTACTGTATATCTCCTGGATGCAGTCTACGTGGTGTTGATTCAAATTTAAGTCTTATGGATTCATTGCCCCTGGTTTTGATTCCAGTGCTACTTGAGACTTCTGGTTGTGGACGATTATGTTGAATTTTCACTGTGTAATGGGATAAACTTTCCTATTGGTGCTATTTTAAAGGGATATAATGCTACTCAAATAAGCAGAAGCATGATACTTGTTTTTGAGTCTCACCCTTGGAATTGATATTCTTATTCTTTGCATGTGAGAGATGGTTTGTTCTACTGCATTGAGATCAATCCAATTCTTGGATTCAAGGGTTTCTAATGCAGTATTTTTTTATCTTTCTGACATACCTGTGAAATATTACGAGTCTATCTTTCTTTTCGAGGTCTGTTTATGCAGTATGGTGTTTTGTTGTTTTTGGTCTATTCGAGTATGCATAGTAACTTGGTTTAACATGCAATTGTACTCGGATAATTTTGATAATACAACAGAGTTATCTTTGTTTCAACTTTGTTGATATGCCTTGTCCACTCACATCCTCTAGAATATCCACCCCTTACTGTGCTGTTTAAGGTCACAGCCCATCTCATGATCCGTGCCTTCTTGACTTCAGCTATCTCTGTGCGTGCTTTACATTCTTTGAAAGATGTTTGCAATCAGCATTCTAAATACTGCATGGATGGTTCAGCAATACGAGTCTTTGGACTGTAATGTTAGTTAACTTGAGAAATAGGTCTAGCTATATAAGCAATATTTGTTATTAATATTGTTATGTTTTCAGTCATGTGCTGACTTCATATGCTTTGTAGGATGAGGAGACACCAAATCTTCAAGGACATGATATCGGTGAAAATCAATCGGGTCCTGTTGAGGAAGTTCAGAAGGTGCTCTCATTTAGCATTTAAGTCAATTCATCCTGTTTAAGCATTTATTCTTCCTGGAAACTTGTATGTAATTTACTGAAATGTGGGAGGTTCTTGCTTTGCAGGATGAATTTGAGACAGAAAATCCTGCAGAGGTTGTCTCGGTTCAACAAGAACAAGTCAAGCCAGAAACAGAAGTAGAGCATAATGAGAGAGATGTAGAATTCGAGCAACATAATGGTCCACGAAGGCAGTATCAAAACCAAAGAGGTGGCCGTGGAGGAGGCCGTCGAGGTTACTCCAATGGCCGTGGAGGCCGAGGCAGAGGAGGTGGTCCTTACCAGAATGGTCGGAACCAGTTTTATGACCAGCCTGAAAACTATTATCCAAGGAATTACAATAGGGGAAGAGGCGGTAGGGGTGGTGGACCATCTTACAACAACCATGGTTCAGCTGCTCAAGATGGTCATGCTTCAGCTAACATTGGAGTTGCTTCTTAACAGTACTCATAGTCTTGGTAGGATGCTTCTTGCTAGTTTTACATGTGGGTGGTGTTTTCTGCTTTTGTTGGAAAGTGTCTGGATATGGGTTTGCTGCTGTTGACGGATTTATCATCCATGAACTTTCTCATGTCTCTGTAGTTCAGCTAATGGGTTTTGGTCGAAACCATCCAGGGATAGATTTTGCAGTAGTTTTTTGAACAATGTTTCAGGATGGTGGCAGACAACTTAACTTCTCAGTATGATAATCTATTTTATCGTTGTTTCTCTAGTATTATAATCATTTAGTTCTCGTTCAGCTTTGTTGTTGGAATCATCTTGGGATGAAATGGTTCATGGAATATGGATTATTCGAACTACTGTCTCCATTCTGCTACTAGGCCCTTTGTATTGATGAGTTTGGCACTTTGCATTTTTTTTTTGCCTCGTTTTTCTTTGCTTAAAACAAAAAAAACGAGGGAAAAGTATTAGGCTGGTGACTCAGAAGAATATAGGTGAAGTGAACCATAACGTAATTGGTCCAGGAATATAAACTTTTCAGTGTTAGTGGTCTTCACGTTTTGCTTGGCCTTTAGGCCATGCCATGCCAGCCGGTGATTGCTTATCGTCGGCATATATAAATAAAACATGAAAAATAATGCACTGATGCTGCTCTATCGAAGCAAAATTTGGGACTACTACAGAAAAGTGGAAAAGGCAGATTCCTTGTGTCAGGCTGTCAGCCACATTTGCATATCAATTTCATTCTTTTGCCAGCAGTTCAGTTATTTATTTAGGAGAATTCCTCAAATGGTCATTTTAGTCGCGCAACTATGACTCATTCGACATTTTGGTCGCAATTTTCAAATATATTACTTTGGTCAATCAACTATTACTCTGTCAATCACTTTAGTCACCCAAGAGACATTTTATCTCACTTCAATCACTTCTCTCAATCATTCTAATACAGATTTATCAATTTTTCATAATTGGTTGGATGAAAATATCATTAATATTGTAGCAAATAAATTTTTTTTTAATGAAAAAAATTAACAAAGTGACTAAAGTGAATAACAGAGTTAAAGTTGAGTGACCAAAGTGATATATTTAAAAGGTGAGTGACCAAAGTGTCGAATAGGTAAAAGTTGAGTGACCATTTGTGATATTTTTTCTATTTATTTATTGTTGGATTACACCTTAGCTGGTAGCCTAGTAGTTCATGGATTTTATTTTGGGAAAATTTCGCAAACAGTACACCAAATAAATGTCACTAATAATTCTTATACATAAAGTTCCAAACCAAACATTTCGGTACACCAAATCTGAAACTCGACCCACTATCAGTACACGACGTCAATTTTTGACACCAAAATGTCCATTATGCCCTTAGTTCTTTTTTTTTTTAATAATTTTTTTTCTGTTATTTTTTTTTCCTTCGTTTTTTCTGTTATTTTTTTTCCTTCGTTTTTTTTGTTATTTTTTTTTCTTCCTTCGTTTTTATCTCTTTCTTTCTTTTCACATGACTAAATATAGGCTGAGTTACAAATATAAGCTGTAGGACCATAAATCTCACCAATTGGAGGGCAAGGGCGGCGTTGGAAGCGAGGGAGTGAGCCCGGAAGAAGGAAGAAGGAAGAAGGAAGAAGGAAGAAGGAAGAAGAAAGAGATAAAAATGAAGGAAAAAAAAAACTTAAAAAACGAAGGAAAAAAAACAGAAGAAAAAAATTTATTAAAAAAAAAGAACTGAGGGCATAATGGACATTTTGGTGTCAAAAATTGACGTCGTGTACTGATAGTGGGTCGAGTTTCAGATTTCGTGTACCGAAATGTTTGGTTTGGAACTTTATGTATAAGAATTATTAGTAGCCTTTACTTGGTGTACTGTTTGTGAGATTTTTCCTTTTATTTATACAAGAGTAATGGCCCTAATTGGCGAATTGAGCTGACTTACATGCTAATGGAGAATCAATCCTCCTCAAAACTTCTCCAATATTAACAGCAGATGCATTGTTTTAGACGTAGACGTCAGTCTGCTCCTTGATTGGTAATTAGGGGTATTCCTATTTTTTTTCAGCTTCCTGGGGCACACCAAATTTGTCAACTTGTTAACGTAATTAGGAGTAACATATTACATCAACATGGAAGTATCTTCAATCAAAAAAGAAAATATGTACAAATGAGAGTGAATATTGTCTTGTTAACTTTATGGGGTTGTTTTTCTCATTATATTTTCCGACGGTCCAGAAGGCCAATGAATCTGATGCCAATTGCCAATAGTTCCTAGCTAAAACCTATATATGAAGCAATGCGCCCCCAATTTGAATACACACATCAATCAAACCTTCCCTGTTCTACTAGAATTTTCAGTCTAGATATAACAGAGCTAACTAGTCAGATCGAGTTCAGAAAATATGGGAAGCAACCACAGCATTGTTGACGACTCGGATGGATCATCACATGGAAAGAAGTCTCGCATCATGTCCTTCCATTCCAAGGACCAATGGAAGACCCACTTCACTGCCTCTAAGCAAACTAACAAGCTGGTAATTAACTAGCCTAGCTATCTTATGATTGAGCATGTTTGCAAGGGTTTTTTTTTTTACTAATGGTGGTGTTTGTTTTGGGGATGAAGATTGTGATTGATTTCACGGCAACATGGTGCGGACCTTGTCGATCAATGGAGCCAGCCTTGAAAGAGTATGCTGATAAGTACACTGACGTCGAGTTTGTGAAGCTTGATGTGGACGAGTTACCGGTAATTATTGATTACATAGTGCAATGATTAACAATGTTTATCGTAGTGATCAAATTAATTTTATTGTTGAATCGATGCATGCAGGATGTGGCGATGGAGTTTGGGGTGCAGGCAATGCCTTCCTTTCTGTTTATTAAGAAAGGAGAAGTGATTGATAGAGTTGTCGGGGCCAGGAAGGAGGAACTCCAGAAGAAGATTGAGAAACACAGGAATTGATTCCCTGCTGTTAATCCCGAGTACGGAAGCTCCAAGATCGGAAATATCTATAAGCAAAATAAAGCCAAGATAAGACTGACCATATATGAAAGTATATCAATAAGGTCTCTCACTTGGGGTTTTGGAGTACTGTGTTCAGTATTTTGTATTCTTTCATTTTCATGTTTATCGAAGTTCGTACTTCTCTGAGTACCTAACTCTAATCTTAATAAGATATAGTACTTCTCTTAATTCTTAATTTGTATCCCACAAATTCATGTGTTTGATCATCTTCTTGGATATGAAATATAAAAAAAGAAAAAGAAAGAAGAAGAAGCATTTTCCGACTCAGCTGTTTTGTTTACCTAGAATACCACTCATGTCATCAAAGAAATGACTAACAGAGCTATGGGACCGAATCATGGATAGTGGGATACTGGTTTCAAATCATATCATTGAAGCTACTTGGTTTTTCCCATTTGCTTTCAGCCCTTTAAAAAAAAAAAAAAAAAACTAATTGCTTATGTAATATGCCCAGCATTCCATTAAGAAGCGAAAACCTGACGATTCTAATGCTTTATAGGTACCTTCTTACATCCAGACGTCTCTGTATTGCACGAATGAGCATCACCTTTCAAGCAAAAAGGAGACAAAGCCAAACACAAAGAAAAGAGATTTTAACTTCAAGCAAAAAGGAGCTGCTGCGCTAAGCTTCCTTATTCATAAAGAAGACATTGTACAAGTGGATTTTCCATCATTTGCAGAAGAAATAGGACACAGCTATTTCACTAGTATGGTCAACATTGCTACTGAACAGCCAAAACATTGCATATTTACAGATTGATTAACTTAACTGTCGATTAGAGTTAAAATTATAAGATCTGAATTAGTTATCAACTTCACCTAGCACTCTTCTCAGATCAGATCTCTGTTGTGCGCTGAGCTTTGATGGAAAGACAACATCAAACTTGATCCTGAGGTTTCCTTTCTTGGTGGGATCTTTTGATATTGGCATTCCCTCATTAGGGATCACCTCCTCATAACCAGGATTTATTATGTTCCTGACTGGGATAGGGAGAACCCTTCCATCCAAGGTTGTCAGATTGACGAATGTTCCAGTGAGAGCCTCGAGTAGAGTTAACTTATGATCGACCACAAGATCATTCCCATCCCTCTTGAACACATCATGGGGTTTCTCGTCCACGACGAAAATAAGATCTGCTGCAGAGCTGCCAGGTTCTTGGTTTCCCTTCTCTGGAAACGTGATCTTAGTACCCTTCTTCCATCCTGGCTTGATATCAATCTTTAAGGTTTCCTCAATTGTCTTTGACTTGCTGCGAGAGAAAATCATTTCAACATTAGGCTAAAGAGAAGGTATTCAATACAAATACCTGTATAACCTAATGCTTCTGCATAAGAAGTTGATTCAAATTAAAACAGGCATAACTAGGACCAAAATGAGCTAAGCCTGAAGCCCCAAATGAAACAGAGATCTAGCACTCATTCTTAATTCCCTAGTTTAAGCTAGCTCATAACTGACGAAAACAATACCATCTTTTACATTCATGTACGTTCAATGAGCTGCAAATCCAGTATAATTGGGTTCAGAAAATTACTTGTACTCCAGTAAAATTGGTGTTCCCAAGACAAATTTCTCTAGTCCCTAAAAAAGTCCTACTCAATTCAAATCGAAACGCACAAAATCTTGCAGTAATTAATTCTCTCATACATGTAAACACAATCCCAGAAAAGTCGGAGAAGAAACTCACCCAAAATTATCAGGAACAGTTCTCGAAATCCTCATTTTCCTTCTCGCCCCCTTGTAAAGATCCTCCAAACTACACGCCAGCTTACTCTCCACCGCCGCAACCATCTTCCCACCACCGCTCTTCTGACTCCTCCCACTCCCGCCGCCATTACAAGTCTTCTTAAACGCCCTCTGCCAGCTATTCCGGTCCTCGAAAAACTCATTAAAAATATCATCCGGCTCCGACCTCCTCGGCGGCGGCGGCGCCACATCAAACTCAACCTCATCATTCAGTCCCTCCTCGCCGTACACGTCGTAGATCTGACGCTTCTGCGGATCACTGAGCACATCGTAGGCCTCACATACTTGCTTGAACTTGGCCTCCGCCTCCTTGTGGTCGACCGGATTCTTATCCGGGTGCCACTTCATGGCCAACCTCTTGTACGCCTTCTTCACGTCCTCCTGGTTCGCGTTCCGGGTCAACTTCAGAACAGCGTAGTAGTCAACTGCCATGGTCTAGGGTTTTGCTTTGGGATTGAGAGACAACAATTTCGATATGATTGAGAGAGAGAGAGTGCAGAAGACGAAATGCAAAACCCAAAAACCGGCTGGTTTGGCGGTTGCGGAGGAACCAAAACAGAAACAGAAACAGAAACAGAAACGCGGTTTTTATTAGTTGAGCTGGTTATGAGAAATTATCATAGAGAGTGATTCTAGCGTTTACTAGGCGTTTCGTCAAAATCAACAACCGCGCAATAAGGAGGATAGATAGGAGGACATATATGGTATTAATCAAATTTGCAACGTGCAGCGGAGGTGGAAGAAGTGGAAGAGAGAGAGAGAGTATCTTTGTGTTTTCTTTCGTAGGAATATTTCAAAATACAGTTACATACTGAGCTGCACGGATTCTGGTCGGTTGTTACTATATGGCCGTTCGGGGACACGTATACGCCGTCGTTTTTTCCTTTGTTTTCTATTTTTTTGAATTTTCAGGGATTTTTTGTTGTTGAATATTTGGGGATTTTGTTTATCTTCGTAGAGTTGTCATTTTGATTTGCTTCCAAAAACATTTCTTATTTAAATCGGTTATTTTGATTTATTTCCCAAAATTACTTTTAAATTTTAATGAATTTGAATGGGAATATTTTGTTTTTCGGTTTCCTGATATATTTTATCTAAATTGGGGAATTAACAAATATTGTGTTCAAATCAGAATCAACTGAGAGGGATCAGTTGACTTGTTTTTGTTTGTGTGGTTGAAACCCTAGTAACCAATCAATCAAAGAATCAAAATTAAGAGGAAATTTGTTGGCTATTTTTAGTGGAATAATAATAATAATAATAATAATTAATATTATCATAAAGTGAGTCGGCAACTGGGCATGACTTTCAATCGTATTTCTTGTCACTTCCATACATTTGTATATTTTTTGGGCACACTTCAAGCATTTAATAATGGGCTCAGTTGGAGGAAGTGACCAATGGGACGTCCTAATGGTGAACTTCACTTATTGGACAAGGAATTATCGTTGATGGCTTTACTTTGTTGGCTTCACATTCATTGGTGAGAGGGACATTGTGAAACTTCGCCACTTTGTTTTGGATTCCACGGAAGAAGAGACTGGCCCAATCGCCTAAAAGAAACACTAGTGGTGAAACTACTTTGCTCTTTGGATGGAAAGAGGACAGAGGCAAGTGACGGATTGGCTTTCCATCACCATATTGGCATATTTCATTTCAAATACTATTCACTAATATAAAGACATAAAGTGAATTAAGCTCGAAATTTTTCTTCTCCAGGCACTTGAACTAGCTCCTGAAAATCATATATTACTAATGGGGTGAGATTGTGACATAAGAGTACTATAATAAAAAAAAATGTTGACAAGGTCTGACATGTCATAATTACCACATAGCACTTGTCAACCTCTTTTTTTTTATTGAAAATCTCTTGTGCAATAATCTCACAATTGGCAAAACCTGATTGTCAAGAGCTGCTCCAAGTGACAAATCGCAAAATATTGACCTGAATATTATTTATGGTTTTCTCAATTTTCCGTCTTTAGAAAATCATAAACAAAAAAATTGGGTCGAGATTATTATTTTCATTACTTTTTTATTCGGTTAATAATTATTATTTAGGGGTGAGAATATTTTTAAGAACTTGCAATTTTGGCAAAGAAACTATGTGATATAGAAATCCACAATTTTGGATGAGAACGATTTTCCCGGACAATTTATTTTCTTTTTAAGAAAGTTTTGTGGATGGTTCTCACAGAGTTGAAAAAATATATAACATAACATCTTTCGGTGTGCTGTAACCTCGCTTGAAAAGCACCACTAGCCTCACTTACCTAGGCATAGGTGTGGGCACCGTTAGCCTCACTTGAAAAGAGCATCATTAACCTCACTAGGGGCGTGGGCATGGATATCGTTAACCACACTTGATATGAAGCATGGCTTGAAATTTTTAGAACTGTTTCGAATGATGGAACTCGCATACACGGATACACGGCCTATGGTTGATGAGAAGAGCGGTGAAGAGCAAAGCTCATCAAATAGGTTAGGGGTGCACAGTGACAACAAGCCATTGCCTTTGGGCTCTTGGGCCTGGTTTCAAGCTATTCATATTTTTAAGGTTCTTTGGATACCCAACGACTGTCTCAATGTGACCAAATTGTTTTCGAAGTATTTCAATGCGGAATTGCGGAGATTTGAATGAAGATGGCATCCGCTGCTGTAAGGATTATTGGTAACCTCTCACTATCGTGTGCCAGATATTATTTAAGCCGACAGATCAAGAAAATCCAAAGTACTCTGATCTATATTGCAAGTTGGCACACTATGATTGAATATCAAGTATTTATTTAACAATTTTCTAACACGTTCTGGGTTTGGATCGGTGGCTCTTCACACGTAACATTAGCCGTCGGAAGTGGCCGAAAGTCTTGAGTGGAGTAAAAATCACGTTCCACAGATCCACAGATTTGAAACTAGCATTACATATATATACAGAGTATACTTAATAAGCACATCAACTAAATAAAAAAATCCGCTAATAATTTAACAGCTAAAAACCAATCAGACATTTCTCCAAAGAAAAAACTAACAACACATCTCTCTCAAAGCTGATACGCTTAGAATATGAATTTTACAGATTCCAGAAATCCCCAAAAACAAGCATTATTTCAGGGTACCCATACTAGTACGTCCTTGCGGCACAACGAAGAACGATATGTCCTTCAACTGGACTGCATATGTTTAGCTGTAGAGACATCAACTAAAGGGGGCTTCCGTTACGGTTGATTCGAATCTTTTTAAGGTATACCGATGCAAAGAGTTCCTAAATATGTACAGATCATGGAATGGGGTATTGTTGCCTGACCAAAACTGTGATTCCAATCCGGTGCCTCTCTCATAATAAACCTTTTTTCACAAGATCTTGAGCCGCTGTTATACAAAAGGAAGGGAAAATGAGCATAAGTATGGATTGTCTTTCAATAATGGTAGTTATGAAAAATGAGAAAAGAATGGCGAGTATGGATTGTGTTTCAATCATGATAGATATGAAAAATGAGAAAAGAATGGCAAGTATGTATTGTGTCTCAATCATGGTAGATATGGAACAGAGACTTCCTCACTCTATCAATTCTACAACAACATTTCCTGAGCTTAACTATTCTAGACTAGAAACTAATGGACTGAATGGTTAACCTGCAAGATGTCTAATGGTTCAAATTTCTACAGGTTGATTGTATAAGCACACGAGTAATCTAAAAATATGCAACTGATAACAACTGCTTATAAGGTTTGCAATGCTGAGTTCATTGTCCTTGATCTTAAACGGGCAGGTAACGCTACAATTCTACAGTCTTTATTATCACAAGACTAGAGCAGATATAACCAGTGCTAACATAGTTCACTAAATTACGGCAAAAGGATATCACAAATCACAGAAATGGGACCATCAATTTACATAAGTTACGCACAAGGGGAAGCCTTACCTTTTGAAGAAGATAAGATCACCACAACATGCATAGTCACATTGTTTGGAGGCAGCTGCAATCGAAGAGGGAAAAGCTGGCCATTCAAAGGGCTTCGAGCACACACAACAAGCCCTTCAATCCCCGTCTCTTCCTCCAATTTACGAGTCAATTCCTCAACACCATTTCCTTTAAAGATCATAGAGTAACCCTGCACAGCTTCATCATCCACATCGCCATTATCTTCCGCTATATGGTAGTATATAGTCCTCCCTTCCACCTTCGGCGGCGACTCCACAAAAGAATCATTCGACTGCAGCATTTTAACACACAACTCAATACTCCAAAACCAAAACTAAACGTACATACAAAAAATACAACCAATCACCGAATATACCAACCTCTTGTCTTGTGAAGCTGGCCGATGACTTGACTGAAGCAGCCGACGGAGAGCTGGACTCGAAATCCAAAGAGTCCGAATGCGGAAGCGGCGGAGGCCCGGCGGGTCTACCCGCCGGAGACCGCACCTGTATCTCAACTATATCAACTTCCCACAGAACCCAATCCTGGGTGGCTGTTCTATGAGGAACATCATGAGTCACCGAGTTCCGCCACGGTGGCAAGCCCCCATTGGCCCGCAGGAAGTTCCCGTAGCGGGTCTTGAGCCGCACCTGATTCCTGTCCCTGACCGGCTCCCACTCGACAGAAGAATCGAGCCGGCTGGGAAGCGTCTGCAGGACTTTGCGGCCGGTCATGCCGAGAAGGAAGGGCTGGTTGGAGGCGGTGAGGTACTTGCCGAAGCAGCTCTTGAGTCGGATCACGGAGTCGGATCCGGGTACGAGCTCGACGGTCCACTTGGCGGTTTTGGAGGAGCCGTTGCGGTCTTGGGTGACGGACTCTTCGTCTTCTTCGGCTGAGAGGTACTTGTCGTGGTGGCTGCGGAGGCGCACCGCCTTTGCGTTGAGGAAGAGGTCCATTCCGATACGGAACTTGTTCGAATTGGTCTGAAACACAAAAGTGATTTGAGTTCTAGCAAAAAAGGATTGGATTTGGTTTCAGACTTTTCAGTTTCAGACAAATGGTGTCGAAACTTTATTTGTTAATGAGTAAAGACAAGGGTAGTCAGCGCCCGTCACGGGCCTAATTGGACCACGCGGTTCTAATTAAGCGTACGTGTCCCATGGGTTTCTTTCTAGGTTGAGTTCCGTGTGTGGGTAAATAATATGGGCCCTCTCCTCATCCCTTCTTCATGGGTTTGGGAAGAGCCCATATTCTTCTCATTTATTCGACAACGACGTTCACCAGAAAGGACTGTGTCAGGTCCTAACCACCATCGAGTAGGATATGCACACCCGTGCCTATACCCACCCAATAAAAATTATTTAAAATATATATATATATATATATATATATAATATTTATTATATATATTGACTGATATAATTTATAAATAAATATTTATGTAAACTTCTTCTTTTTTACAACATTTAGATTCTCTTAATAAATTTTACATAAATATACATTAATCTCACCATGAAAAAAATAACTCATAAACAAATAAGTAAAAAAATTCTCTCAAAAATTTCAAAAATACCCTTCAACACTAGATATTTCAAAAATTTCAAATAAGTAACTAATTGAGTAGTTGGATAATAAATGAATAAACTAGTAAGGATGCAACACTAGATATTATGAAATGAAAATAATAGCGAGAGAAGAATTACAAATTTCTTAACTAATAGACTTTTGAGTAATTTTAAACACACATACCTATTTTATTAATACACACCCCAATTTTTTGTAAAACTTTTTATCCCTATTTCAACTTTCCAACTATTATTATCTCCAACCTCCTCTTCTCTGATCTAGTGATAAAGATGTATCCTCAAGGAAGAATGTCGCACCATTTTCGTGAGATGTGTGTTGGAGATCATCTTGCTGTCAAGGGACCCAAGGACCGTTTCAAGTATGAGCCTGGCCAAGTTAGAACTGTTAGGATGCTTGGTAGAGGCTCTCGAATCACTCTGATGTTCCAGGTTGCTAAGGCAATATTAGAAAATCCAAAAGGCAAAACAAGGGTTCTCCTAATCTATGTCAATTGTGACCTATGAGGACATTCTCTTGAATATGAGTTGGATGGCCTTGCTAGTATTTACCCAGATTGCTTCCAAATAATATGTATTGAATCGGCCTCCTGAAGCATGGGATGGTACGTGGTGTTGGATTTGTCTTGAAGGAAATGATTCAAACCCACTTGCCAGCCCATGGCCCTGATATTCAGATCCTAAGGCGGACCCATGAACAAGGCCATGGCTACTCATCTTGAATCACTTGAATATGCACATCATGTGCAGTTCCAGTTCCCATCATTCCTTCTCCCCTCTTTCCAACATTACGATTAGCTTCATGGTTTGAGAGGGAAAAAATTTGCAGGACCTTAAGAATTCGCAGAAAAAGTAAAGCAAATGAGTAGCATTGCTGGTGATTTGGGGTGGGAAGAGAGAGGAGGAGGGAGGGAGGGTAAATGGGGGAAAATTTGTGAAAAAATGGACAAAAAAAAATTAAGGGGTGTGTATTGATAAAAAAGGTATGTGTAGTTAAAATTACTCTAGACTTTTATTGTTAAAAACTTGAAAAAAATCAACTTTTGATGGTTGTCATTTTTGTACATAGGAAACTAATAAGTTTTCTTTTCATGGCAAGAAATATATTGTGAGGGTAGAATTGATCACTCACTATAGTTCAAGTTCATTTTGGGTGATTTCATGATAGAGACGATTAACTACTAACTACATCAAGATGATGAAATCAATCACTAATATAAAATGACGTGAGGAGTGAAAAGTTGACCAAAGGTGCTTGTGTTTACAACTAGTGCGGTTTATGTGTCCTTTCCATTAAGTTGTAGTGCAGAAAGGTTGGTGCAGGTTTTTCCTTTTGTTTCCATTCTGCTCCTTTTTTGATGTAAGGGTTGGTGCAGGTTTATTTGGGCACCTAAACTCTCTGACTTTAGAATCTAGATAAAGATGCCACTACAACATGTAACATGTCATCATTCAAGGGTCTCAAGCAAATATACTCAACTCACTTTCTTATTAAACTTCCAGGTAGGCAACTTGAACTTGTTTAAGAATCCTCTAACACATTCATACATGTACTTTGACTTGTTAATCAAGATTGTTTATTTGATTACCAAGTTGGAATGATCAACGACTTGGATTCATAGTCCATTAACTATTTGATTAATGAGCTTTAATTTTCGGGTTAATTAATTGCATTTTTGTGACCCTATTGCACTCTTTGTGAACCTTACCTAACTTCCTTAGTTGCCCTTGACCTAAAGGTCTCAGCCCTCTATACCTATATATGCAAGTGTGAAAATGTGTGTGAAAAATTCGTGATAAGGGAATTGGGGTGACTTGATAGACAAATTGTTGTCTATGAGAATGATTGATTACACATTTTGAAATGTACATGCATGAGCCATGACCCTAGATGCAAACTATATGAGTCACCATCACACATTAGAGGTAGTAGTAATTGCTTCCCAAACACTTAACTTGCCTAACTAATGGCACTAGATTAATCCAAACACTAGGCTCCAAGCCTTTGTAGAATCACTCAAGTAATTCATGATTGATTCTTATATCACTATCCAAATTATTATTCTGCATCATAAGAAACACCTTGACTAATCAATTATCAAATTAATCAAAACTAAGAAGATAATTGAAGAGAACATACCTGCTGAAGTAATAGCTGTTTTGAAGAAACTTTCGGAGAATTCCACGGCGACCTGGCTGAGAAAAACGACCTCTTAGACAAAACCGACGACGTCTTCGGCGACCTTGGAGAAAAAACCACCATCGGCGATCCATACTCCGTACCATTATCAATCTCATCGGAATTAAACGATGAAAAACTCGACTGCTGCGACAGCAAAAAGTCCGTAACGGACTCCGACACCGGAACCTCCGCCCCTTCTACGTCAAACAAAATCCAATTCCTCGTTGACGACGTGGTTGGATCATCATGTGTAACAGTGTTTCTCCACGGCGGCGGTCCACCGTTGGCTCGTAAGTACTTCCCGCACCATGTTCTGAACTTGATCTGAAACCCGTCTTTTATAGGCTCGAACTCGAACTTCCAGTCGCAGAGCCTATCGGCTTCCGTCTGGAGCACTTTTTCTCCGGTGGCGCCTAACAGAAACGCCATGTCGGTTGCTGTGAGGTAGAGGCCGTAGCAGCTCTTGAGTCGTATGACGTGGGGTTTGTTCTCGACCAGCTCCACCGTCCATCTCGCGTTTCTGGAGTTACTTCCCCTCCGGCTCTGTCGTACGGTCTTTTGATTTTCGTCGGCGACCAGATACTTCTCCAGGTGGCTCCGGAGCTTCACCGCTTTGTACTTGTTAAAGATCTCCATGAATAATAACTAACCAGATAGAAATGAAGGACTTAATTAGTTATGTCTATCTGATACTATATATTCGGCCGAGAATTTATTATAAGATGAAAAGGTCGATTGTGTTGGGGCTTTATTGTTTGCTTGGCATTCAAGTCGTGCTTTTCTAATTAGGTCTCAATCAGCCGAAGATGGGAGGAAAATGCGTGGGCTGGGACTTGGGGCTTGATCAAGGCTTGATTGACGAAATAACGATCATGAAGTTTCGAGGTTGGAACAATATTTATTGGGGCGGAAGGGAGGTGCGGTTCACGCGCTTCAAGAAGGAATACAATGGGACTGTTCTAATTGACCGAGCTTTGTCGCGTATGTCGACGCGTATGTGTCAAGGTCTGGTTTTGCGTCTCGTCTAGAAGCTCATACAGGCGGGCTGGACTTGCTGAGAATTGAAGTACTCTTTCTGAAGTCAAGTACTTGTAAGTTGTACCCAAGGGAGGGGGCCGATACTGATTTTTTGTTTTGTTATTTGAGAACGATTCACTGTATGGTAAAACCAAATCACAAACAATTCACTGCATTGAATTAAAAGAAGATCCATTGGTCATCCCTCGCAATAGGAAAGTTTTTGATTTTGTTTTTGTAAATCAACAAAGGCCTTTTATGGTATAATATTGAAGATCTACCATGGAATATAGCACATATCTATAAGAATCGGTAAACAATATAATAGTTTCGTTGCTCTCTGAGTTAAAACCAGAAAAACTGTCCACGATTCGTCGGCCACACAAGAGGCGAGAGCCGAGCAAAATTGAAACAACGAGCTCTTTTTTGCAAAGATGAAACTCACTTTGGCTCGAGAAAAGGAAGATCATGATAACTAGAGAAGTGTCGCCGCCCCTGAACACGATCTGCTAGGATTTTAGCGATGGATGTTACTATTGTCAATTAGTTGAGTACTTATCCAAAAACATATAACTCTTTTTACTATGTTTATCAATAGCACGATTTCTGAGATCTGCTATTAACTAATCACATGCAAACATATAAAGGCAGTGTATATGAATCAATATTCTACATGTTGAGCAAGGTAACAAAAACATAGAAAATATGGATAGGGATAGAGCTTATCTTATCATGAAAAACAAAAGGAAAATGTCGCCAAATTCTCCACTCATGTAAGCAAACTTGTTGCTTTCAGTGTCCGATTGAGTGTAGGCTTGTTTGACAGATCACAATTTCATCAAATATGGAACAAAACGACCGTGAACGTCGGAGGTCTAACCGATGGTGATACTGATAGCGACACAATGACAGTGGCAATTCGGGCAATTCATCAACGTTTAATTGGGCCAGGCTTTTGTGTTTCTGGGCCTGAAATGAGATGCCTTGTAGTACGCCTATAATGCATTAGGTCATGTTGGCCCTAAACCGAAAGCTCTGTGCTCAAGAAATCCTAGGGTTTCAGCTTTGATCTTTGGAGTTTGAACTGTGCAGCAGAGACTAGTAATTCCTGCAATGCTGCACGGCTGCACCTAACTTAATCATAGATTATAATCTTTTAATAATTTCCACAGAAATCGACGACATATAAAAAACTGTAATATCAACAATTGGGTTCTTGGCACCTACCCATGAAAAAATAGTCAAAAAGTCTGGTCTAAGTTTTCACCTTTCACCCCAATTTGTCAAATGCTTTCGTTTTGGCATCCAACTCTCCTTCCGAGCTTGGTATTCCCGAGTAACTTTCAAGTTTTTGTGAGAGAGGAAATAAGATAAATCTCAATCGTACAAAATTCATGCAACATGTTATCTAAAATTTATTGAGTTAGAGACTATTGAATCAACTAATGTTTACTTTTTACATTTCTGTCTCACAAATCACGATCGTCTTATAATCCTAATAACAAAATTTTACATGTCAAAGAAAAAAAAAAGACTCCTATGGTACTATTTTGGAACTTGATGTACTGAAATGCATAGTAAGCCTTACTTTGAGTACTATTTATGAAATTTTCCCTATTTACTAATCAGCCAATCATTATAAGCAAGGACTTCCCCAACTGTTATTTTCAATTTTTTCTCAGAGCCAGAAAGTGCAAAATACGTATGGAAGTATGGAACTGTGAATGCAATGTTACATTCCAAAAGTATAAAGTTAAAAATGCATTATGACCACTGAAAACGAAAGAAGACTAAGAAAAGCAGGAGTCTACTCGGATTTTTCAACCCACCTCTCCATTCGTCCTCCACCATTTTCGAGCCTTTTGTCTTCTCTTCTCACGTGACTCTCTCCTCTCCATTCTCTAGGCCACGACCCCCTCGTCTCTTTCCTCACATTCATTTCAAGATCTGATTCCCTCTCTCACTTCCTCCTCCATGCCTCCGTCGCTCGCTGCCTTTGTCTTCTTCTTCTCAGTTCTTCGCCTCATTTCCTCAGCCTACTCGCACTTATGCTCACCGCACCATCAATCTCTATGCCCACCCTTTACTTCAAATCCTCCTTTTCCCTTCTCTTTCTCACCTGGCTGTGGCCACCCCTCTTTCCAAATCAAATGCTATGCAAATCACTCCATAATCACCATTAACAACCTCGCTTTCTCCCTCATCCACTACGAGCCCAACTCCACATCTCTCCTTCTCTCCCCCTACATCACCAACTCGACAATTAAAGCTAAATCCCTTAGCACTAGCACTAGCAGCTGCTCATCCCCTCACTTTCTTTCAATCCCCAGCCGCTCCATCAACCTCTCCTCTTCCCCTTTTCGCTTCTCCGACGGTTCCTGTAACCGCCTCTCTGTTCTCAAACCTTGCTCCCCCCCAAATCTTCCTAATTGCAGCCACTGTCCCTGGGAATGCAAGCTCATAAAGAGCCCGGTCAAGCTACTCCATGACTGTGGATCTAGTCGCAGCTCTGTTCCCAACCAGGGCTGCCAGGACGATGTCTTGGGATATCTTGACAACTTCCTCCAACTCGGGATCGAGCTCGAGTGGGACGAAGCTCAAGATTCCTACTTCTCAAGCTGCAGAGATTGCGAAGCCAACAACGGCTTCTGCGGCTTCAATTCCTCCGACCCATCACGGCAATTCCTCTGTCTCCACGCCAAAGCTCAACTCTCACCCCCATGGATTAGCAAGCACAACCCCCATCGCGTCGCCATTTTGTGCTCGGTCTTGGCAGTGACTTGTTTGATGGTCATGGTTTCAATTTCTTTAGCCATAATCAGGTCCAGAAGACTACACTCCGCCGCCACAGAAGAAGACCCGACCACATTGTTCCTCCAGCGCCACCGCTCCGCCAGTCTCCTCCCGCCGGTATTCACCTACGAAGAGCTGGAATCATCCACCAACAAATTCGACACCAGGCGCAAAATCGGCGACGGCGGGTTCGGGTCAGTCTACCTGGGCCAGCTCTACGACAGCCGCGTCGTGGCCGTAAAGTACCTCCACAAGCCCCACCACTCCGGCAAGGCCTTCTGCAACGAAATCCTAATCCTCTCCTCAATTGACCATCCTAACCTCGTCAAGCTCCACGGCTACTGCAGCGATCCCAGAGGCCTTCTGTTGGTCTATGATTACGTCCCCAACGGCACTCTCGCCGACCATCTCCACGGCCCGAAGAGCCTCTACCGGAAAGGGTCGATGACGTGGCAGGTGAGGGTTGATATAGCTTTGCAAACCGCCATGGTTATGGAGTACTTGCATTTCTCGGTGGTGCCTCCGGTGGTTCACAGAGACATAACTTCGTCTAATATTTTCGCGGAAAGAGACATGAGAATCAAAGTCGGGGATTTTGGGCTGTCGAGGCTTTTGGTCTTCCCGGAAACGACGTCGTCGAGTTCGGGGTACGTTTGGACCGGGCCTCAGGGTACCCCGGGTTACTTGGACCCGGATTACCACCGGTCGTTCCGGTTGACGGATAAGAGTGACGTGTACAGCTTCGGGGTGGTGCTGTTGGAGTTGATTTCGGGTCAGAAGGCGGTGGACCAGAGGAGGGACAAGAGGGAGTTGGCTTTGGCGGATATGATGGTGTCCAAGATCCAGATGGGCCTGCTCCATCAGGTAGTCGACCCGGTTCTGATTGTGGATGGGAATGTGACGGATGGTGTTGACGTGGCGGCAGAGCTGGCGTTCAGGTGCGTCGCGGCGGAGAAGGACGACCGTCCAGATGCCAGGGAGGTGGTGCAGGAGCTGAGGCGGATCAGGGGCCGTACACGTGGGATTAGCCGCGCTTCGAGTTCGAATGTGATTGGCGCTGACGTGGCAAAAAGCTGATTTGACTGGTTGTAGGGTCTGTTGCACATGTGCAAGATTTGACTGAAGAGAAAGAAGGACGAGTCTCTCAATCAGAAGCACAGTTGCATAAGATTGTGAATAGATTTGATGGGTACCTACTTGTTACAGAATGGTAAATATACAACTTTTCAACTGTGCTTTTACCCTGTTTCTGGTCTTTTTAGTCTTTGTTGCCAAATGGTAAATATGGAAAACAAAAGAGGATGAAAGTAGTAAAAAGGGCCCAACCGGGTTCGAACCGGTGACCTCTTGATCTGCAGTCAAATGCTCTACCACTGAGCTATGGACCCATTCTGATTGTTTAGCTAACCATTCGCATATGGTATTCTTTCTACTCAAATATGTAGAGACTTATAAGGGCATCAAAGCATTGTGTACTACAGTCCACACATGCAACAGTGTGTTTATGCAACATGAGAAGAAAACCAAGACATGAAATGGGATTGCATGTCAGTAAAAGTGGTTCTGTACTTCTATTTCTCAGTTATCGAAATGGAATGTACATATTTGTTACCGTGGAAATATTGCATATTCTTATTTTGTGATACGAGCACTTCATTTCTAAATCTAATATGTAGGTTGGGAACAAGTACAAGTACAAAGTACAACACCTGATCTGATTTCTGTCTTACTGGTTTAATGGAAATATGCAGTCTCTAGAACCTTGGCTTTCTCACTTGCAATTGCAACTTCCTGTCTGCCTGTTTGTTTATAACCCTTCTCCTGCAAAGAATACTCATTATGTGCATTTTTCTTTTCTAACAGAAAGCAGTTCTATTGCATATGTAGTTGTAAAGCTAAAAGATCATTTAGAGATATACCAGAAGGCGCCAAAGGAAAGGGATTCCGTCTCTTGCTTTGATCCGCTTCTCAATCACCTCAATTGCTAAAATTGGACACAGTTAGAAGACATTCTCTAGGAAGTTTGATGCTGGAAGCATAGCTTGTATCATACCTTTCGTAGCTTGTCCATTGTTAAGCAGCATACAGTACCAGACTTCATTGAATACATCAAGCTGTTCACCTGATGCTCCAATCGTCTTACAGTTATCAGCATCAAAATTAGGACCTAGCAATTCTATTGCATGTTTGTCGTTACCCCTCCCATACTCGTACAAGGCTTCTGCAAGCTGATAACAAAGATACGGTTAAACAAACGTACAACTTCGATAGGAAACCGCGATAAAAATTGTTGATTTACAAAGTAGAAAGACTGAAAATGTAAACCCCCAAACCACAAGAATCAATGAATCATAATTTTCTGAATCTTTCTTTCTTGATAGTACTGGGGAAGAAGTTCAGGGTAGAAGTAATAGCATGACTCTATTGTTCACAACAACTTTGATGCCTGGTAGCTCAAGATGAAGATACAGTAGTAGTGTAAATTGAGTACACGACTAAACATAGAGACAATGTGTAAATGAACGAACAAAAGAATTAAACAAAACTCCATATATACTGGAGGTGGCAATCAGAACAAACCATTATTGCACTCTGCATGGATTGTTGCTTCTTCTTGTTCATCTCAGAAATTCTACAGAAGGACATTCAATTAGTAGTCGGTCAGATAAAATCAAATAGGGTGTGGTTGAGAGTGGCAAGATCATTCTTACCTGGATTTCAAGCCCTTGAGCAACTCTTCAGCCTCTGAAATCTCACCAGTATTAGCCAAGGCCCATAAAACTAGGACGTCAAGATGCCACTCTATATACCAGTTGGCCTGAACAAATCGGTGCACATACAAACAACAAATTTAGATTAATGCATGACAACACCTAAACAGGTAAGGCATAAAGATGATATGGTGAACTAGCATTGGACTAAGATCATAATATATAATTCTGGAACCACAATGGTAAAGAATATTCTCTTTTGACACATCTCTACCTAGTAGATTTCCCAAGAATCTTGACTACAAAGATGTTAGGTCCTTTGATGCAACATAACCTATGCAAGCTTTGGACCCAATAATGGTATTTTTCTGCAGCTTACCCGATCAGTCAGGCGTTTGCCTAGGATCTTCAAACGGTCCTCAAACGCATCCATTTGACCACGAACATGCACCCGTAAAAACAACCCAAGGGCATTTAAGTACACCTAATTTCACATAATAGGTTAGGACCTAGATGCAACTTGCAAGAGAGCTGAGTCCTATATAAAATACTTGAGATTTACCTCTGGTCCAAAAACATCAACTTTTTCCAACTCCTTCCAGATATGATGGTCATATATCTCTAAGAGTCTTTCGACTGGAGAATGACCTTCCATATAACAAAGAGCTACATGCCACCAATTGTGTGTGAGCCTGATAGTTGTAACACTCTTTAGCATCTAAATCTCACTTGAAGAAATAAAATTTTAAATTGATTCATTCCAATACACATACATAAATGACAAACAAGAATCCCATGATGACGAGCATGATTCCATGAACTCTACTGCTTCTTTAAAACGACACTCATACTGAAGAACATGGCACAACTGCAAAAAAAGACATGGAATTTAAGTATTACAAACTAGTTACAACAACTAACTGATACTGATAGTCCATTTGAAGATGTGAACTGTGATAACCTTTGGTGTTAGGTCCAATCAGAATGTTGAACCATGGTCTAACAACTACTGTGTCATTGCCACATTTAGACTTATATGTCAAGACAATGAAAACTTTTTTCAGCATTATTAGAACTTTGGCTTGGAGCATTGCGACAGCATTCTCGATTAATGAAAATGAGTACGCTTGTTCTCTAATTAAGTACAATTTTTCAAAGCAAACCAAGTATAACTGACATTATGATGTGTCCAGCAGTCTTGCTTGTTGATTTCATATCCCTTTCTTGCTGCTTTCTCAGCATCTGCCATTCGGCCAAGCTCCAGTAAAGGGAAAGCAAGCATACCATAAATGTATTCTTCTTGTTGATTACTTGATAGAACCTGTTGGCAAATTTTTACACAACAGTAAAGAAAACATAAAAAGGATTCACCCAAGAGGTTACAAAAAAATCTTAAAATGCTCAAAACCGAAAAGGAATGTAATACATCTCAGGTCATAGTAAGAAGATGCTAGGAATAATATTTCAGGAAATGAATTCACTGTACTCCAGATTCTCAACAAAAACATAAAACTTTATATATCCTCAACATAGAAGTAAACCTGTTGAACAAGATTCAATGACAGATCAGGTCGAGCCATGTAGAAGCAGAGCACTTGGGCCCTTTTCAGAGACGCCAGATCTTTAGGAAAACTTTTTAAGAGCTGAAAACAAAATGAACTCAAAATCAATGAACAAAACCTGTATGAAGACTAAAGACTAAACTTACTTTGAAGGACTGGGCATCTAATACTTGAACTACACTATATACAACTAGTAGTGCCAAATCCTTAACTATATGACTTGCTAGATGGTCCTTTCAGTTTCACTACTATACATGAATAAGCAGTAAAAGCAACTATAAACATCTTCACTAGCAATATTTCACTTCGTTTTTATGTCTTGGGGTTCAGGATAGATATTCTTTCAATGTATCTATTTATACGATTAATGAAGATGAACATCTATGGCATTGGGCAGAATCAAACAAGAGCAAGTAAAAATAAACATTGAATTCTCGATACATCAATGAACAAAGTGAAAAACTTTCTAGTTTGAGACACTTTCCAAAACGTCTATACACAAAAGTATAATAAAAAATTCTAGTAAGGAAAATTCTGGATCATCTGCAAATCAGGAAAAGGAAAATTCCAATAAGGAACTGGCCCACCTGAGAATGCAGCTCAAAGGCAACATCATCATCCCTATCCTTGGAAATCAAACAATTGACAGCATCGAAAACTGCCTTCTCATACGAGGTAGCTTGTTCCTGTCCACAATCAGTGTCTCATTACACCACGAAAAATAAACACCCAAATTAAACTAACAAAAAGGGTCAAAATCAAAATAAGCTTACGAGCCGAGACTTGGCCGCTTGAAGATGTGAAGGAGCTTTAGAAGGATCAGATGAGCACAGAAAATGCGCAGCTAAAATATTAGCAAGAACACAGTTGTGATCGTGTGCCGGAGCTTCTAATATCACAGACCTGCGTCTCCCATAACTCAAAACCTTCAAAAATAGAAACCCATTTCAGATTTTCACATACCAAAAGCTTAGAGAAGGGAGACAAAGCAAGAATGACCAACCTGATCATAGAAGGCGTTAATGGCAGATATGCAAGCATCTGAAGAGGTATTCACTTCGTAACCCCATTTGTCAACTTTCACAACTCCTCTCTCCATTTCAAGTTGGTGCCTCTGTCACTGAAGGAACAATCTTTGTTAGCCAAAACTGTGCCTTTGTGACTTTGTCTTTGTTTTGTTTAGCTAGCAATGAGGAAATGGATGATGAAGTGGGTCAGAAGTGACACCTCCTCATTGCGTTGCGAAAGCTAATAGCTGTCACTTGTCACGGTTGGATTGGTGGATAGTATCAAGGACTAGTTGGGTTCGGCTGGTGATGCCTTATGGGGTTCGGCTAGGAACATTAGGATCTGATTCTCTTCAATGATTTCAATCCCACCGAAACATTCAAGAAGCAGGAGACAATTAAGGAAATCGATCTCTCTTTTCAAGTGTTGAGTTAAAGTCGTGATTAAAACATAAATAATAAGTAAATGGAAGTTTCTATTCATACCTCCACATTCGGTATGTAGACATCTCTAGATTTTTGTAAAAATTTATTTTCTATTATGTCCTTCTAGAAAATTGTAAAAATATCTATTTAGTTTAGTTCGTCAAAACAAAAAATAAAAAGCTGTTTAGACCTCCCCATTCCTTGAGACAAAAAAGACCTTCATATTCCAGTAGTCTTCTTTCTTTAATTCTCTGCTCTCTCCCAGCTCAATCTTTCTCTTTCTTTGTTTTTTTTTTTTTTTTCTCTTTTATATATATATATATATTCTCTCACACGCAGTGTCTTAGATTGATGATTCATATTTATGTTTGAGTTCAGATGATCTCAAAGGGGGTTAATCTTGAACCACATCAATTAATATAGATGATTTATGTATATTCTTCATTCCACAACAAGATGTTACAATTTTACACAGAACTAGAACTCTAACTTGTGAAAGCCAGCATGTTGATAAATATTTCACTCTAGCACAGTTTGAAAGCTTCCCAATTCCAAAATTAAAACGCTCCCACCCTTTATGAAAACCTAAAATCAAAGAAGATGATATCGATGAAGATGGTGAGTGAGAAGTTTTTGTTTAGAAAAAACTATTTGGATTCAAAAGTGTTTTGGATAGGGACTTTTGCAAAATTCAATCACCCAATTCTATTGCAGTTAGTATTCACCAAGACACCACCAAGTTACTGAGAATTTTGAGGCAAACTAGTGAAACAACATAGAGAAGACCAACAGAGAAAGATAAAGAGGTCATGAAGATGGCATACAGGATTGGGTTTTTTCATGTTAATTTTTTTTTTTAGGTTTTTAGAGGGTAAAATGGGAAATAAATGTTTACAAAAATTTATGGAAGTGTATATACCAAATGTGGAGGTAAGAATAGAAGCACTCTAAGTAAATATCTACATCCCACAATTATAAAATCCACATTTATTTTCACAAGGAACAAGTTTGACAAGAAATATGTATCAAGGATACATCATATTATTATAAGTTTTTAGAAAGTAATACCTATTCATTGCATCTAATCTAACATTATGTATAATTTTACTCCTACAAAAGGGTTGAGACAAGGTGATCCACTTTTTTCCTACTTATTTATTTTAGCAATGGAGCCTTTTATAGTTTTATTAGACAGCTTAACTTGCTTTCGTTGAAACCTAAGACTCATGTTGGCATCCTTACTTCTAATCAAGGTTTTAAAATTTCTAATCTTATGTTTGCTAATGATTGTTTAATCTTCAGTAAAGCATCTCATTCTGCAGCTACTCATATTGCTCAAGTCTTGAATAATTTTTCAGAAGCTTCTGGACAACAAATAAATTTTCACAAGTCTGTAAACTTTTCTCCGAACATCTCTGCCTCAATTAAAAGAGATTTGTCATGTTGTCTGGGAATTACTCATAAATCTAACATTGGTAAGTATCTTGGTGTTCATAATATCAATTTTTGGAATAATCCAATAAATGCTTCTGAGCTGATCTTAAAAATTCAAAAAAAAAAACTTGCTAGCTGGAAGTCAAACACCTTGTCAAGGGGAGGTAAGCTCACTTTAATTCAATCAAATCTCTTTGGAATCCCTTTTTTTTTTTAATAGAAGTTGATTGTTATTCAATAAATCAACAGCCAATTGGCCATAGCTTACAAAACTTACATAAGCAGTCCGGCAAGAAAATCCGGAAAACCTATCCAAGCTAAAGCAAACTAATTAAAATCAATGGGAAGCTCACATTTAAGCAAGCCTGCCCAAGCATAAGAAAGTTTTGCCTCCTACGGAAAGAAATCATTCAACTAGCCCTCACTTGCCAGTCACGCAATTGTGGTACAAGCAAGAAACTAGAAACGTCATAGAAGACTCATAGAAACCTAATCACACTCAAACAGGCTTAAGACCCTAATCAAAGCAATTAAACAATAGCCAGCTCCTTCCCTGGCGAGTTGGAGCTGATAGTTGCACCATCATTGTTACCTTCATCTTTCTCATTCCTCAAAGTACGCTTATTCCTTCGTCCAACAGGACGACCTTTTTTCTTTGGAGCTGTCCCTAACGAAATCGGAACCTCCACCAACTCACCAAGGTGAAATTCCGGAGGTATGAAAGACAACCTAGGCTTAAAACTCTTCTTTTTCACACCCAAGGTAAAATGTTTTTCTGAATTTACCCCAACAGCAAGGCCATTTATATTGGCCCCATCAGCAAAGTAGTCTGGCCCAGTCCCATGCAGCCCCGGCCCAAGGCCATGCTGAGCAATCCCAGTCAACCCTAATTCAAAATTAGAGTTTGCCGCCGAATTTTCCGGAACGCGTACAGAGCTCCTCGCAGCCAGCGAACCCGATCCCATCACCAGCGTTCCAGCCACTTCCGTCACTCCAGAAACCTCTGGCGCACCTAGTCCCACCGTCACCAACATCTCTGACCCAGCAACCAACCCAGAAACTGCCGCTTCCGACGCCGCCAACCCACCTGGGTTTGCATCCACCGCACGGTCCGACACCGCTAGAGCCAGCGCAGCACGCGCCTCCGCCTCCAATCTGCCATTACATATACCCCCACCATGACCGAAAAAGCCACAAGCCGCACACAGCCCATGACATTTTTCATACTGGAGTTCCACCACCACCGAGACCGTCGAAGAGAATTGGAAGGTCTGCCGCGCCCAAATCCTTCGCCGAACGTCCTGTATCACACGGATCCTCTGAATCGAATCCTTCCGCTGCACCGCCCCCTGATCAACCAGAACGAAGGAACCCAACGCTCGGCCAATTAGGGTTAAAGCCTTCTCGTTGCGCATAGCAATGCGCAACCCCTTCACCGCCACCCAAACCTCCAGGAGATGCAATGGAGCCGCCCCGAGATCTGAAACGCCATCATAGTCTGCTAGTAGCAACATAGAGTTGTTGTAAAACCATGGACCGCTTGAGAGAATCCAATTCTTCACCTCACTATCCTTGAATTGGAAGACAAAGATATCCTCCTCCTCCTGCCAGATCAGAACTCTCTCCTTCAACCCCCAAACGTTGGAGATCGCCGCTGAGAATGACGGGATCACCACTGTCTTCTTGGATAAAAACCGACCACAAAGGTAGAAGAATGAATCATGGATTGCATCCTCTCCTCCAACAAGGCTCACCATGGCCTCCTCAGAAAGTGCAGAAGGAGCCACCGTGTTCTCCTCCGCCATCGTGCCGCAACTCGATCAATGATACGGCTAGGGCAGAGAAACCCTAGCAGAGCAAAGTCGACTTTAGGAAGCAGATAATTGCTAACATAACACTGGTTTAATGTATCTCTTTGGAATCCCTAATCATGTTTTATCTTGCTTTAAATGCCCTAATAAAATTACTTCTAGAATTGATAAGGAATGAAGGAATTTCTTTTGGAAAAATTCAAGTCCTCTTGTAGCCTGGGATCAGGCTTGTTTACCAAAGACAATGGATGGTCTTGGAATTAGACCAGCTACTTGGTTCAACAAAGTAGCTTTAGCTAAATTGGGACGGAAGGTTCTTACTGAACCTCATAATTTGTGGGTTAAGTTGGTAACTTTAAAGTATTTGAGGAACACTCATTTTTTAACTTCGAGAAAGGAAACTTCTCATTCTCTTGCTTGGAAAAGAATTTTGGATTCTAGAGACTCGTTATTAGAAGGTATAAGATGGATTGTGGGAAATGGTGAGAGTATCTCCTTTTGGTCTTTTAATTAGGTTCTGCCTTTTCCTTTGTATCTTCTTATTCCTGAACAGGAAAGACATACTCTCAATTGGTCTCTCACTGTTGCTGATTTCATTGACAATTTTTCTTGGAAAGCAGCAGATTTACATAATCTGTTACCTGATGATATTGTTCAAAAGATTCTTGCTATACCTATTCCTCTACATAATATGCAGGATGAGTTTATATGGGGTTCATCAAGCTCTGGAAAATTTACTATTAAAAGTGCTACTTGACTTCAAGCTCAGAACCTTCCTTCCCATTCAAGGGCTCCCTTGTTACCCAAATTTTGGAAATTAAAAATTCCTCCTAAAATTAAGATCTTTTGTTGGATTCTTATTAGAAATCGCCTAAAAACCAGAGATAGACTCTCTGTTTACAATAGTGTTATTTCTCCTAATTGTTCGTTTTGTCATTCGCAAGTGGAAACTGTTGATCATCTTTTTAAGAACTGTTCTTTTGCATTATAGGTTTGGAATCTTTCTTCTCACTGTTATACTCCTTTACTCCGGCATGGTGGTTTTATTGATTGGTTACAATATCTGTTTAATAATCCTGATATTTCCTCTGATCTTATTTCTCAAAATTTATTCATTACTTGGTCTATCTGGAACACAAGGAACATATTAGTCTTTCAGCAGCTAGTTCCTTCCCCAATTCAAACCTTTTACGGGGTTGCTTGTTTTGGAACTAGTTACTGTCAGGCTAATCATCATGTTCCTAAAAAGAAAGTTTCTAAGTCATTTCACATTAAATGGCAACCTCCTGATTCTCATAAGGTTAAACTAAATTTTGATGGTTCTGTGAGAAATGGTGTGGCTTTTACTGGCTTTGTGATTAGGAATGAAGATGGTAATCCACTCATTGCTGCTTCAAAGAAAATTCGTCAATCAGGGGTCCTTGTTACTGAAGCAACTGCTCTTCGAGATGGTTTAAGTTCTGCTCTTCTGAATCATTTATCTCATGTTTGGGTTGAAGGCGATTCAAAAGTGCTCATTGACTGTCTGCTCAACAAGATGTCAACTCCTTGGAGAATTAAGCTGCTTGTGCAAGATAGGGGTCGTCAACGGGCCGGGCCTTGCTATATTTTTAAATAATAGCGGGCCGGGCTTTATTAAAAATAGACGGATCCAAGCCCGTCCATATAAAGCGGGCTTTGCGGGCTTTTTCGGGCCGGGCCGGGCTTGGCCTTGCGGGCTTTTTTGGGCCGGGCCTTGCGGGCTTTATGTATAAATAAATATTTTAAGACACAAATATTTTTTTTTTTAATCAAGCTTTGGAAATTCATTGGATAATGATCAAAGGAAAATTCTACAAAATATCTATAATTCTATATTGTACCAAAAAAAATCTTTATTTATATATAGATACTAATTTATTGATAAATAAATTTTTAAAGGCACTAATTTTTTATAAATCTATATTTATACATCATACACTCCAAAGAGCAACATATAGCAATTCAAAGAAAATGAGAAAACTGACCGTTGGATGTGATTATTACAATAAAATAAGAGTGTGGTTAAAAATTTAGTCAATTTCACCATAGTTTCAAACCCGATCAGATTGGTCAACTGTAGTCACTTGCATGTTTTCTTGGTTGACCGATGGCGTGATGAACACAAAACTTGCTTATTTTTTTACATCACGTTTGTAAATATTTCATCGATGGATGTGTGCGGACATAAGATAAAAATTTCAATTTTTAATTACAAATACGTTGGCCTATACTAATTTATCTCCTAAAGTTGTATGACTTATACATTGCATTTAAATTGTCGAGGTCCATTCTAAAACAACCGTGAAGTGGAAGATGAATTTGGAGAAACCAACCGCTCGATTGAGAGATTGTAATATTTTATGGTGGTTGTAAAAAATCTAGCCAATTTGGTTATCGTTTCGAATTCGATCAACTAGGTCAAACGTTGTTACTCTTATACCTATATTTATATATCATACACTCCAAAGAGTAACCCCTATCAATTCAAATAAAATGAAAAAACCGACCGTTGGATGAGTTTATACAATAAATTATGAGTGTGATAAAAAATTTAGTCAATTTCACCATATTTTCGAATTCGATCGGATTGGTCAACCATAGTCACTTATATGTTTTCTTGGTTGACCGATGGCGTGACAACCGCGAAACGTGCTTATTTTTTCACATCACGTTTGTATATATTCCATCGATGGATGTGCATGGACATAAGATAAAAAAAATTAATTTTAATTACAATCACATTGGCCTATACCAATTTTCTTCCTAAAGTTGTATGACTTATACATTGCATTTAAATTGTTGAGGTCAATTCTAAAACAACCATGAAGTGGAAGATGAATTTGGAGAAACCAACTGCTCGATTGAGAGATTGTAATATTTTATGGTGGTTGTAAAAAATCTAGCAAATTTGGTTATCGTTTCGAATTCGATCAACTAGGTCAAACGTAGTTACTCTTATAAACCTATATTTATATATCATACACTCCTAAGAGCAACCCCTATCAATTCAAATAAAATGGAAAAACCGACCGTTTGATGAGTTTATTACAATAAATTATGAGTGTGGTAAAAAATTTAGCCAATTTCACCATATTTTCGAATCCGATCGAATTGGTCAACCGATATTTAGAATATATATATATTCTAAATATTTTGAATATATTTTGAATTTTTATTATCTAGGCTATGTTCTACGCATCCATACGAGCGTTTTGATATATTACAAGGTTATGTTAGAAAAAGTTGATAAATAGTGGATTTACGTTTTTACGTTACTATTTAACGTTTTTACGTTTTATCCACGGTTTACGATCTGCGAAGATCAGACCATCGGTTTTGATTCAAATTTTAATATGTTGATCGTATGACTGTCCCGATGACTTTGTGTGGTCACGGGCGAAGATCCGACCGTTGGATCTTCGTATAAATGTAAAACAGTGATTCGGAAGGCGATTCGTGAGAATCCGGCCGTCAGATTTTCGTATAATTTTATGGAGATGTTTGTTAGAGTGATTCAAGAAGATCTGACCGTTGGATCTTTGTGATAATTTTGGAGGATGATCCTAAGGGCGATCCGTGAGGATCCGACCGTTGGATCATCGTATAATTTTGATCCGACCGTTGGATCATCGTATAATTAGGATCCGACCGTTGGATCATCGTATAATTTCGATCTGACCGTTGGATCATCATTAAATTAGAATCCGACCGTTGGATTTCCGTATATGTGTGCTTTTGAGTTGTTGGCTAAGTTAAGATCATTATTGGATTAGGTGATCGATGGATTTATTTGGCGGATGATTCGTGAGATTGTTAATGGAGCTGTTAAGAAGACGCAGCTGGATTAGAGGTGAGTAAATCTCATATGGTTCATATTACGAACCAAATGTCTTTAATTACCTTGTTTATATTATTGATTTTATTGTGAGAAAGTATAAGTGAGTCGAGGTGTAACATTTGAGTCAGATAGAATGACCTTTAAAATGTTTTGATCTACGGATCGGTCACCAGTGGTGATAGAGGCAAGGTCTTCGTAAGCGTGAACCTTGGCCAAGGTGACACATTACGTAAGATTCAGTTAGAGCTCTAGTCTGTCTGCCATAGTATGACATGAATCAGCGAGTTGGACTACTCGGGATTTCATGAATACAGTATGACATGAAAGTAGAGAGTTGAATTACTCTTGATCATGAATACATTTTTGAAAGTTAACGTATGACATGAAAGTAGAGAGTTGAATTACTCTTGATCATGAATACAGTATGACATGAAAGTAGAGAGTTGAATTACTCTTGATCATGAATACATTTTTGAAAGTTAACGTATGACATGAAAGTAGAGAGTTGAATTACTCTTGATCATGAATACATTTTTGAAAATTCGTAGTATGACATGAATCAGCGAGTTGGACTACTCGGGATTTCATGAATACAGTATGACATGAAAGTAGAGAGTTGAATTACTCTTGATCATGAATACACCTTTATTAATTAAAATGTGTCGAGTGGTGAGTGATGAGATTTGTTGGAAAATGGTTTGGAAATGGAGGTGGAATGATTTGTTTTGAGTTGGGTTGAGTGGTAAGGATTGAGGTTGGGGGTGTTTACTTGAGTTAAAGTATTTGTGAGATAATAAAACCAACCTTTCCTTCTTGTTTACTCATACTGGCTGTAAAAAGCTTACCGGGTTTTGTGTTGTTGCAACTCCCGGTACACTATTCAAATTGTGTAGCGGGTAATCCTACAGGACAGGAGAACCAGGACGGTGATCGTGCGGTTAGAGCAATTGTTAGAGTTTTACAGCAATTGTAAGTTGTGAGGTGTGTTATGCTCATTTGAGCTTTACAATATATTGTGAGAGTGAATTGTAATAATGAACTCGAAGTTTCGAGATTTGGATTTTGTAATTGTATTTATTCAGGTTTCGGATTTGAATTTTATTATTCAAAATTCGGGGCGTGACATTTTCTCTAGTATTACTCTTAGATTGTGTTTGGATGAGAGAAAAAATGATGGAATTTAATTAAAAGTAAGGATTTCATAATTCATAAAAGTCAATTCCCTCGTTTGGCATTATTAGAAATTTTAAATTTCTCTGTGGAAAAAAACGAAGGAATTCATTATTTAAATTTCTCACTTCAATTTCCACCAAAATAGGTGCCATTTACAAATTCATTTGCAGTATTTAATTTTTATTTCCAAAACAAGGCTTTTTTCTATGGGTTTTTGTCCATTTACCCCATTTTTAGGGATTTTTTCCCACTTACCCCATTAAGTTTTTTTAATTCTCTCTTACCCAATACACTCTAAGGGAGTCTTCCCTAATACCCCATTAAGATTTTTTTTTTGTTTTTAATTTTTTTTTAATACCATTTTACCCCTCACCCCTTTGTTACTTAGAGAGAGAGAAAAAATGGAAGAGAGAGAAACCATAGGAGACTTCGCCGGAGCCCGTCACCGGTCGCCGGAATCCGGTCACCGGCCGCCGGAATCCGACCAACTTTTGCCGGAATCCGGCCAACTTTCACCGGAATCCGGTCACCGGTCGCCGGATTCCGGTCATCGGCTGCCGCCCACCGGAATTTGCTGAAAATCTCACCGGAAAGTTTTTTTGCCCCCAATAGACATCTATTGCCCCCTAATAGAGGGGCAATAGACGTCTATTGCCCCTCAATAGACGTCTATTGGCCCCCAATAGACGACTATCAGCCATGTATTGCCCCCCAATAGACGACTATCAGCCATGTATTGCCCCCCAATAGACGACTATCAACCATGTATTGCCCCCCAGTAGACGTCTATTGCCCCCCAATAGACGACTATCAGCCCTGTATTGCCCCCCAATAGACGACTATCAGCCATGTATTGCCCCTCAATAGACGTCTATCAGCCATGTATTGTCCCCCAATAGACGTCTATTGCCCTCCAATAGCAATTTCGGTCGCTGGAATCGGAACTAATTTCCTTAAATTTAAACTAATAAAATGTTGATTAAAGAAAAAAAACGAGGAGATGATATCAATTGAAAATATCTATTGCCCCCCAATAGACGTCTATTGCCCCCCAATAAACCTTTAATAGACGTGTATTGCCCCAATAGACTTCTATTGCCCCCGATAAAACTTCTTCTTTTTTTTCTTTCCTTCCTTCTGCCTCCGTTTTACCCCAAAAAAAAAAAAAAGTTGATTTGGGCACCCAGAAAAAGCTCTGGGCACCCACATCTTCTTCTTCTCAATGGAACCTCAACGGAGCCGCCCATGTGTTTGCTGTGGATGTGGTCCTCATCAATCCAAGTCAAAGATAATCCGATGGCTTTCTCCTCGCTGGCTGAGCAGTCGAGGTCGTAATCGGACTTGGAGGCCTAGTTGTTGAGGTCGACGGCGCCAACAACTGAGCAGTGGAGGTCGGTGAGAGAATCGAAGATGCAGTTGTTGACGGCGACTGCAGTCGAGGTCGACGGCGGTGTGAGAGAGGGAGAGAAATCGGACTTGGAGGCTGAGTTGTTCAGGTCGACGACGACGGCAACTGAGCAGTCGAGGTCGGTGAGAGAATCGGAGATGCAGTTGTTGACGGCGACTGCAGTCGAGGTCGACGGCGGTGAGAGAGAGAGAGAGAGTTGGTGACGACGCCATGGTGGGCGGCCCGACTCTGGTAGTAGGTGGAGTTGGCGTCGGGGCTTTGCAGGCCGGGGAGGGAGAGAGAGAGAGAGAGAGAGAGAGAGAGAGAGAGAGAGAGAGAGAGAGAGAGAGAGAGAGAGAGAGAGAGAGAGAGAGAGAGAGAGAGAGAGAGAGAGAGAGAGAGAGAGAGAGAGAGAGAGAGAGAGAGAGAGAGAGAACGCAGATCGGAGACTGAGAGAGAGAGAGTATTGGCGTCCAAAGAGAGAGAGGAGACAGAATGGCAGTGGGTAATTTTTTAATTGGTTTGAGGGCAAAATGGTCATTTGAGCTTAAATTGTGTATCTGGGAACAAAAATCTGTTGCTGGGGTAAGTGGAGTAACTTTTGCTTATTTTGGTGTTTTGGGTCAAGGACCCTTTTTCTATTTTATTTTTTTATTTGGTTTAAACTTTCTTAATTTATTACATATTTCAATTCTTAAATAGATACAACCAAACAATAGAAATTGCAATTAATGGAATTTTAGATTGATGGAGTTAAAGATTTCATCATTTATAAATTCCTAAAGATTTTATAATTTTCTCATCCAAACGCACCGTTAGGAATCTTGAAATTATAGATGAGATGTAAATCCTACGTCTGACTGTATAGTATTGGTTTTTGTGAAACGTCAGTCGGTCACAAACATCATCCCAAGTATAAAAATTGTAGAGAAAAGAGTGTGGAAGAGTGGAAAACCACTAGGAATGATTTCTGCTAGGAAAACCCAATAACTGATAACAACTACTTTACACGGAGTTTTAAAAACACAAAGACCGCTGGCTGCTGAGACAAAGTAGGTCTTCATTATTTCTCATAAACACAAAATACTCATCACTGCTTCACACAACATTGAGCACTCCATAGATTACTTGGCCTTAGCAGCGGCAGCAGCTCTTAATTTGGCTATAATTATCTTACTAAACTCAGCAAGCTTCTGTGTCTCTGGCAGAACATCTTTCACAGCAGGATCTGCAGCAAACTTCTCAGCCCACTTGAGCAGCCCCGGCGTCTTTGTTTCATTAAGCAGCTTGATCCCACCCATCCCTTCAGTCACTCTGATCCACGCCAAAAATCCCCCAAATGCAATGTCAAGGTAACCAATATGATCTCCGCCGAAGAAACTCTTTCCTTTGCTTATCTTTTGAAATGCTTCCTCCAACAGCACTAGACCTTCTGTCACTTGCCCGACTGCTGCCATCCTTGCCGCATCATCTTGAGCACCAAGGATGCCTTTCATCGCAGGGAACCACTACAAGTACATAGTACCCATTTGATCATTAAACCAAGATAATCATTGTCTATGAGCATATAACACAACATAAATGCCTCATCAACCAATTCACTATAGAAATAGGAGCATCCCCTAAAACCAATTACATTATTCGGCAAGCATCAACAAGATATGAATAAATTTCTTGACAAGGAGACAGAATTCACTCGCTATACATTATGTTCCAATATGTACTCCAACTTGTACATCTACACTAGACCAATTTCTTCAAAAGCATGAGACTTACAACTTAGAGCATCCGATCCAAAATCACTTGACAATAGATGGAGAAGGTCATGATTCTTTTATATTATAAGGCAAAGCTTAAATTTCCGACACTAAACTTCCAAATATGTTTTAATTAAGAACCCTTGTATTCTGTTTCTCATTTCACCCGAAGAGGCTATGCAAGTCTCTTAGGAGATGGACATACCATCTAACTAGCTCTATTATTAAAGCTATAAACACTATTCTCATTCATTGCCCAAAAAAAAAAAAAACACTATTCTCATTCAATTCAAAGTGTTAGCCAGTAAGATTGCATTCACAAACCCAAGTCATACATATCAGCAAACTCGTATTTGGTTTTCTAGGTATTCCAAGGATTATCATATAATTTATTTCACTGTTGCCCCAATAAACTCTATACAGAATCTTCTCTCTTTATAATGTTTTTCTTATATTATTATCAAAAGTACGGTACCCATGAATATATACTGTTCATCATCCATGCACAACTCGCATCTATGCATATATAAGCAAATCATAACACTCAAATAAAGAGAACTAGAGCAGTAAATCACAAAAAAATGAATTGATCGATCAAAACCAGAACGTAATAATGTATAAAACATACCCTCTCATCAACATAAGCAGCCCAGAATCTGGCAATAGCGCGCTCATAGGGATCAGAAGGTAGGATAGATGGGCCAGAGGCCCAAGCCTCGTCGATGTATTCCACAATGATGAGAGATTCACAGATGGGTTTGTCATTGTGAAGCAGAACCGGGATTTTCTTGTGAACCGGGTTTGATCTGAGCAGAAGCTCGCTCTTGGGTTCCAGTGTCTCCTGAAGAAACTCGTACTCGACAGACTTGACATTCAAGGCGATCCGAGCCCTCAACACAAATGGGCTCGGCCATGCTCCTATAAGCTTCACATCATTCTTAGCCATGACCAAAATTATGAACTCGATCTGTTTCAGGTTTGGGGTGAATGAGAAAACAGAGGAAAATAGAGCACTAATATAGAAGTGAATTAATGGTCGAAAAATTGGAATGTGGTGTGAACGTAATGAAGGTTAGGTAGATTGGGACTTGGGAGGATGAGAAATTTAATTTCTATATATAGGCTGTTGTTGCCGACTGAGTGATTATGGGGTCCTCATCAAAGTTAATGTACGTAGATTTTTTTTGGGTACAAAGTTAATGTACGCAAATTGGATATTGATGGAAAGAAAAACCAATTTTCTGTAGCTTTCAATTAGTCTAAAAAGAGAAAATGAAGAAATTACTCTGCATGATTTATAAGGGAGTTGTTCGTTTAGTCATTTTTAGGTTGCAGAACTGCACAAGCGGTGGTCGTTGTTTGGTGTGGCGAAGATAACAACACGTAGGAAGAAAAGTCTGATGTTTTCTTTGAGCTGCGTGGCTATTATGCACTCACTCATTTCCTATCATAGGAAATAGATACTTTCTCGATCTATAACAATCTAGATATAATATCCGACAAATCTTAACTTTAGTATGTTGATGTTCCAACTATAAATTATGGATTTCAGACAACCTTTTATAAGTCTGTAAATACGTAACAAAAAAAAAAAAACAAAGAATATTCTTCTATGCATCACTTAAACACAATCTCGGGATTTGATATTTGTGGTCAACATTTCATCAGAATAATAAAAAATACATTTGATATTATTTGACCACATTTAATCAGAATAATAAAAAATACACTTGATATTATTCAGCCGTCCGTTCTTATTGCTGCAAGTGCACATCGATACTTCAAGTGTAAAAAAAAGGAAAGAGTGAAAATGTAAAAATGCACTAGTCAGGAATTGAACCCAGGTCTATAGCGTGGCAGTGTACTATTCTACCACTGGTGCTGATGTTCCCTTTAGCTGGTTACTAGCTATATGGACGTACGATCTGCCAAGTTGCCATAAGTCTATTCTTCTCACACATTCACATTTTTTTTCTTTTCTTTTTTGGATCAGATAAATAACTCAAATGCACCAACTAATCTTCTGTGAGTCGAACTCACAACCTCCCACTTACGAAGGGGAGACTATGCCACTAGACCAAATAGTACTGGAAATATTCACCTTTTATGGTTCACCTTTTCTTTTCTTTTTTTTAATGCACACATTGAGTCACAGACGAATAGATATACCTTCAAAATTTATATTGCATACAGAAAAGGTCCAAAGAATAATCCCAGAAACTGAATTTATATTCATTAGTTTGTTTGTTGTTCTCCAAAAGCATACAGAACTATCACTGTCTTGGGCAAAATTTCAGTAACTACAAAGTCCCATTTCAGTTATATTTCTGAACCTAATGTCGCATTTCATTTGGATCTCGTTTAAGTTGACGCTTGAAGCTGTTGCATTGCAATTTGCCTTGGTAAGTCCCAAATATCAGCTTCAGTTGTCTTTTTGTTGAATTTCAGAAATCCAAGCGCACCTGAATCTTCTCTGCCTTTACACCTAATCTTCAACTCTACCAAGACTGCTGCTGTGCTGCACCCAGTCAAATGGTTAACATAATGCTTTACATTTGGCAGAAGCATCTTCCTGCCAAATTTTGTATACAAACACACACTTGATATCAACTATATAGTAGAGGATTGCTAATTGAGGTACCTTTTCTCATTTCTTGACGTAAGGAAAGTCAAACATGTAAACTTTGAAAGAAACAAGCGTCTTGAGATTGCTTGAATCTGTCTGGAATATGCAGTCCTTGCAGGGCTCGGATTCATCTATGTTTTGTTCCACATCACATGTTGATAGCCAGGTGCCATGCAGATGTTCATTCCATGAGAGGGATTCAAAACTACAACATCCTCATCATTTCAGATAAACTGCGCAAGACACTTGGATCAAAGGCATGGAACTGAGAAATATCACCATGCTTAGGAGTCATAGCACCCCCACATGCAAATCGGCACAAACCAAGACTGGCAATTTCTCTCCCAAATAATGCCATTCAAGCTATGTGTCTTCATTTTTGGACTCACCAACAAGACAATTCTCTATAACTTCGTCACAAAGCTCAAGAGTAATGTCTATGTTCCCTTCTTCATAGTTCATATCAACAAAGATGTTGTATATTTCTCTATTTGCTACCAAACCTTGTCTTCTCATCTCTTCAAAGAGTTCCCTTGCCTCCACAAACTTCTTCCTCTTAAAAAAACCATTAATAAGTGCAATGTAAGAACTAGCTGTAAGAATAAATCCCTTCCCTGCCATTTCTTTGTGCAAAAACCATGCCTCCTTCATATTCCGTGCTTTACAATGCCCTTTTATTAAAATGTTATATGTGTTGCTATCGGGCATCACTCCACTAGCAGACATGCCTTTGAACATCTCAGTTGTAGCTCGCATGTTATTTCTGATGCAGTACTGCTTCATTAGAGAATTGTAGGTGGTGGCATTAGGCACAATATTCTTCTCCAACATCCATTTAAGTAACCTCTCACCATCTTCTAGCATTCCTGACATACAAAAGCCATTCATCAGTACATTAAATGTAACAACTGTAGGTTCAAGTCCTTTATCCAGCATCTCACGCAGGACCTTGTGAGCCTTAGCCATCTCCCCTGTCTTACAGTATGCATCCATGAGAGTAGTATAAGTAATAGTATCAGGATGGGGCCCTGCAACCTCCATTTGTTCCATCAATTCTTCTGCTTGCCCTATATTTCCTGTTTTACAAAGACCATTAACGATTGAGTTGTAAGTGCAGACATTAAGTTGAAGGCCTTTCCTACACACCTCATGAAGAAGTTCGTTTGCTACATCTACTTCCCCTCGTTTACAAAGACCATCAGCCAGTGCAGTATAAGTGACAACATTTGGGCTAAGCCCCATAGTAACCATCTGGTTGTGAAGAGAAAAAGCCTCTTTCATCTGACCTGCTTTGCAATAACCATCAATCAGTGCTGTATAAGTAACTTCATCTGGTTCCAACCCTTTACTAACCATTTCATGGAAGAGCTTATCTGCTTCCATCATCTTCCCTGTTCGACAGAATCCATGAATAACAGCAGTATAAGTTATAAAATCTGGGATAACTTTCCTAACCCGCATTTCATCAAACAGCCTCCAAGCAGCTGGAACATTCCCTAACTTACAGAAACCATCAATTAGAGTTGTGTAGATGACATTATCAGGACGTACTCCCACAACCATCATTTCCCTCAATATCATTTCTGCTTCAGATAGTTTTCCAGTCTTGCAGAGAAGAAGTAATATGCTGTTATAGGTATAGGAATTTGGCTTCAATCCTTTACTTTTCATCTCTTCTATGAGCTTCAACACATTCTGTAGTTCTCCAACATAACAATATCGGCTGATTAAAGTACTATAACTTACAACATCAGGCAAACAACCCTTCAACTCCATTTGCAGTAGTAAATGGTGGGCTTCTTTTATCTTCCCTAATCGACAGAGAGAATGAATGATAATATTATATGACGACGTGTTCCAATGAACACCCACTTCAAGATATTCATTGAAAAACTTTATTGCCGTCTCAATTCCATCAGATGTACTAGATAAACGAGAAAGAAATAAATTACAGGAATCAACAGAGATAACCAACCTATAACTCAACAGCTTCTCAAAATGTTTTCTTGCTTCTTTGAGCATCCCAAGTTCAACAAGGACTTGGAAGAAAACATCGAACACATGGGGGTCTGAACCCCAGTCCTTGTAAGTGTATATCAACCTGTCGGTAAAGTGAGTGCATGAAAGACTGACATCTAATTTGGGTTTTGACCAAAAATCATGGATAAGCCCATGAGCTGTTTTGAGATCATTTGATGCTGTGGCAATGTGCACAACAATGCAACGAGCTTCTAGTGTTGGATCCCTTCGTAAGCATGCCCAATCAAACAAATCCAAAACCAGCTTATACTCACTCTTAATCTTCATGAGAACCCAAATTAGATGGTCAGACCTGAACTTTGATTCATAGGGCTTCAGAATCCGGCGCAAGGGCTCAGAGCTGCGCAACTTTATTGTGGTGGAGATGCCATGGACAAATTCGGCATCCTTGATGGTCGGTCTCTTGGGGGAATAATCAGGAAAAGGCCTCATATCTGTCGAGCCAGATGAGAGCATATGGCTTAAACTTCTAAAGAACAACACCGAACCATTTAGACCATGATTTAACCGGGGACGCTGACTGAAGATCTGACAACAATAGTCTGAGAAGATGGTGCACCTCTTCATATCTGTTAGAGGAACCCATCAATAAAACTTTTGGGGATCCCCTGATGCTGCGGTTCTCTTCCATTTAGAAGAACCAAAGCAAATATGCTTCCTCATCACATCACCTGTATAGTAACAAACTAATCACTCAATGTGTACACACTCTTCAAAGCAAACATAGTGCACATACATCATTGCAGACATTGTAAATAACTACACAAGTTTTCGAACTAAGCATTTCCAAGATCAATCAGACTAAACACAATAACTATAAGTAAGTTCAGTTTCCAAGATCAATCATACTAAACACAACGTGCCACACTTAGTCAATACTAAAATTGTCTCAGGCATTTTATCGAACACTTGGAGTGCAATAGACAAAAACATTTCCAACCTTAAAAATGGAAAACTAGACATTACCCAGTATATATCAGCTATCAAACACCATAAATTTACCTTCAAATTGATCAACGGTGAAAACCCAGAAGCTTCAGACTTCGCAAAGCTTGTTTCAGGTGGACGGTCGAAGGATATCGATGTTCCTTTTGGCTCCTCCCAAGCGTTTTGGAGAAAGAATAACATGAAATACTGGATATAAGTATTCGATTGGGCCGTTAATGTTTTGGGCTGGCATTGTAATCAGTAAGTGACTCTGGGCTCGGCCCACATTAGGCCGACTCCTTTTTATTAATTCAATTTTGAAAATTTGTATATATACAGAGCTCGTCTCCTGTTTAGTCTCTACAATCTTGATCTTTCTTTGCAAGATCAAGAGCATAGAATAAAACATAAACGCTTCTGATTTCCAAGTAAGTTTTCTCTACCATAAGGCTTTGATTATTTTCTCTTTGAAGTTCTATCCCTTATTTGGTTTTTTATTGTTAACTTGGATACCAAGGAACTAAGAACATTTTTAAATTTACACACAATTTTTTCATCGTTGTGCTTCTATAGGATTATGTTATAATTATAAAGGGTTTGGAGAGGAATGTCTAGCTTATATTAATATTTACTGGTGAATTTGTGTTCTTCTCTTGCTTGGATGCGGTTTTGTGTCCTTGATTTTTTATTTTTTTTATCCGGAATCGGCTTTTGCTTATTTCCTTTGCTTGTGCCTCTTGTTTTAGGGTTTGCAACCTATGAAACTCAGACTATAATTTCTATGAATTTTTAATTTTTAGTTTTGTATAGATAGATCATAGTCTACAAGGCGTTGTTTGTAATCTTTATGAATTAAGTGAACATGTGGCCAGTTCAATTTCTATTTATGTTTGGAGAGATCTTAATTCAATTATTCCGGCTAATGGCTTAAAATTACCTGGAATATTTAGTACTGATTTTACTTTTAGAATTTACTATTGTTTATGTTGCTAAATACTTCACTTTTGATCTTCAATCTCGGCATCGGACCGATGAAATTTAACCGTTCTTTTCACTTTTGGCCCGCAGATACGAGACAGCTCTTTAACGTACCTAGCTCTTTTCAAGCAAGTTAAGCCGAACATTTAACAGTTTTACGAAGATGGGGGTTGCAGATGTAAGCAGTCTCTAAATTCTACCACTACTGAACCAAGCATTCCTAGCTAATGCATTACTTCCTCTTAATTGCATTACTACTCTGTGTAGGAAGCTGACTTTCTTCGAATAAGGGAGGTACTAAAACAACGCATTCGAAAAGAGAGCAGGAAGGCGTTGGACTCTGCTGATGACTGCTCGGTTGAGAAGAAGAAAACACCCAAGCACAGGTACGTAAGCAGACTGCTATACATACATTGCCATTTATATTTGTATTTAATTAAGACTACGAATTGTGTTTTGACATAGAGTGGTTTTTTCAGACCCTTCTTTGGCCCCTCAGAACATCGTATTGCTCAAAGATTGATTGACGGAAGGGATGCATTAATTCAAGAGCTCAAGATTAGTTCACAGGATGTGAGGAAGGTAGAGATCCCTGCCACAACCACAGCATCAGAGTCGTCTGAATCAGAGTCCGAGTCGGGTTTGACAAAGGCTGCAAAACTCAGCGAGTCTCGGGATTACTCTTTTTTGTCATCAGATGATGCCGATGTTCCAAAAGATTCAAAAGAAGATGCTGGAGTTAGTAAAGATATATTTGTTTCGGAATCAAGTGATGATGAAAAAACTCCGGCTGCTGTACAAGGAGCTTCTACGAATTTGAAGTCTGATAAGCTGGGAAGACTTCCTCTGAAAACAATGTCAAGATCTCAGAAACCCTCCCTAGCAAAGAAAAGTCATGTGCCAAGTAATACACTCAAGAAAGCAAAATCGCTGGCGGATAACCTTCAATCTACTCTGGAAAGCAAACCCTCATCGGAAAAGTCACAATCTGAAACAAAGCGAAGATTGATAAAAACAGGTGAAAAGGTTAATGATAAGGATTCGGACGAGGAAGAGGATGAAGACAATGTTGACGTTTCTTCTATCATCCAAGGACTGTTTAGGTAAAAATTTATTTTCCTTCATGCTTTGAATATTCAGTTAGATGGTGCTTAGCTTGTCACCTACAACAAATTTTTCATGTTAATTCTGTCTGTCTCTATCTATGAACAAGAAAAATAATAATTCCTGATATATGGAGTATGGATTTTCAGAGGTAATCGTAAGAGGCCCTCAACTTTGGATTATGACGATAGAGATGATCGTGCAATGGTGTCCAGCTTTGCTGATATTGAGAGAGAAGAAAGGAGAAGGTAAGGATGATCAAGTTAAGTTTGATTTGGTTTACTAAACATGTGGGATTATTTGATCCTATCAAGATTTTTAGCTTCTTGTTTAGGTGCTCGCTCAAACTGACAAACTTAAATCTGATTGAATGTGGCATGGCTCTCTTTTGGCAGCGCAAAACTTGCAAGGCAGGAAGATGAAATAGAGGCTCTAAGAATTGAACAAGAAGAAAAGAAGGAAAGGTTAAGAAGAGCAAAGAAGCAGAAGATGCTGCATAAATCCACAACTGAGTGATGTTGCATTTGGATTAGGGGATTAGCTGGGGGAACTTTGTTGTGCATTCTTTGCTAAATTAGTTCTACGAAAAACGATTTGTACTTTTAGGAGAAGTTACTTCTGACACATGCAGTAGTTTTTGTTCAGTATATAAGCCATACAATGTTCGTTGAACTACTTTGGAAATTTTGAAAATTTAAAATTGGAAACCCTACCAATGGAATTATATATATATAAGTCCCAATTACCATAGTGGGAAATTAAAATTTGTTATCGAAACCAATAATTTGACGATGATATAAAATAAGGGGAAAAGTTCAATCATGAATTAGAGATCATCATTGCTGCGTTTTCAATCCGGTTGATGCCAACATTATGCTTTCTGATCATCTTTTTGTTTCCTAATTATAAGAAGCTTATGGAAGTGGTGGGTACATTACTCATTACTCGACCCACAAAAGTAGAGTTTGTAAATGGATATTCAAATATTGAAAGCTGCGGCTACGCTTGTTTTGGGGACGGAGTAAGGGGTAGCTTAGCCGTATTGTGATCTTATACATGGAAAATTCTAGTATAAGATTTGCATTCCATTACCGACTACTAACATATTTCGACATTTTTTTTTTTGAGAAATAGACAAATACTAACATATTTCGACATAGATCATTTCATTTGTACATATCAAATTGTAGCTTTAGTGCATATTTATATATATACCCACGACATTTTTACTTGCATATCTTGTTTCTTAATAATTATTAAAATGGATGGAGGTATATCATGAAGTATGCATGCTAGTTAGGGACCTAAAAAATGACCATTACCCTCCTGACCTGTTTTTGAGATCGCCATTTTCAGTGGATCACAAGCCATGTGTGAGATTACAGGACCAAGATCCAGGAAAGCATGTGAGATTTATGTGCGAGTAAGATTCAACAGTTATAATGTTACTTCATTAATTGCTGTTTTAAATCTACTCTACATTTCTTTATGAATCTGGAAATATCGGATAAGATGAGTCAATCTCTAAATACTATGAACTTGTTCAGCAGGCAATGAGGAAAAAAAATTACAATTCGTAATATATATAGCAGAAAGAATGATTCAGTGTAAACTTGTTCGGCAATCTATTGGGAACTGGAAACTACATAAGATCCCAAGAAAGCTCAAATGACCAAGTATTTTGGTTATAGTACAACGAGGAAGTCTTAAATGTGTGTGAGAGAAAGAGCTAGCTAGCGGTGGAAACAAGGCATCTAATAATGAGGAAAAGCATGGACATGATCAAAAGCTCAACCAGCTAGTAGCCACCCAAACACCGAAAGTGGCGAGATCCCAAGTTCCTCTCCCTAAAAGTTGAAAACTTAAAACTCTCTACCAAGCAGCTTCCACTTCATTTTATATATAGAGATTAGGTCCCGGGGCGGACTGCAGACTTGCGGTATGTAGTTGAATTTATTTGTTGCGATAATATTAATTTATTAAATTACGTCCCTTAATAAGCAAATTTAACACTACGCATTTAAATAAAAATTCATTACATTAGTAATAAGTTATCATATGTACAGTAACTAATAAGACTTTGATACCATGTTAAATATCTTAGTCTAAAGGGAGCTTCTATTCATACCTCCAAAAATGGTATTTAGACCTCTCTATTTTTCCAAGCAATAGTTGACTTTGTCAACTCATGTCAAATTACCAATAAAGACAGAAAAGATGGGAGAAAAAAAAAAAAAAAATCTTTCTTACCTATGAACAGCAGTAGTCTTCAACTTGAAGAAAACCTTCTCCTCCAACATAAATCCTAAAATCAAAGTGAGTCGTTGTTAGCAACAGTTATTCTCTATCTCTCAAACGTTAGTCGTGGTGAGACAGATTCTATCAAGCTTTCCTTATATGTGTTTCTGGGTATGAAACGGGGTTGTCGTGAGAGCTTCCTCCTCCGAAATCCGTACCTGCCAACCATGAACAGAGGTAAGAAGGAAGACCGGGCTAGTCGGCCTTCGACCCTCCGATGCCTAAGTCAGATACGTGTAAGAATGTAGACTAGGTAGGAGTAAATGGAGAGTGGTGGCTTACCTTGAATGAGTGGAGAGACATGTATTTATAGTGTGGGGATGGGCTTGTCACCCCTTTGTTTCCAATGTGGGATTAGGTGTGGCCTACCCGATACCACTAGTACTGTATGGTATCGGCATCATGTCTGTGCGTTATATGCATCATTTTAAGTAGCTAGTGAGCCTTGTGCTTCCGATATTTGTGTCTTGGCGATATATATACCAACAATATGGACGCGTAGAGGCTTGGAATTTAGTATTGTAAGCTAACTACAGGTGAACTTGAAACTATCGCAGTTGAAGAGCAAGGCCCAATATGGTTGTGGAAAGAGTAGCAGTATTTTGAAACCAACCAAAAGGAAACGCAACTCTGTTTTGAAATCTCCATCCTAATGCATGTCTCGATAAGAGTAGTTCCCATACCATTGTATACGTATCATACTTATCCTACTTGCGTCATGCATCATATTTTCTAGCATTCAATTACACGTAAAGGATTATCTCGATCATGGAAGAAACAATCAAGGAATTACAGAGAAAAAGACTTGCAAATGCACAAGAAGGTCAATTATTGAAATTCTCAACTCTGAGAATTATCATTCCATAGTTTTTACATCTATTCTCTTCCAGACCCTATTGCACAAAGGTAACGAGGTCTCTCTATTTCTTCTTTTGGAGGGGCTCAGTTTTTGTCATATATACCTTCATAATTACTCTCCTATAATTGCAGGCTTTTCGGTTAACGTGGTATGGCCTGAAAGGTTGGTATTATTGTGTTATCGTGCTATCTAACTATCTGATTGTTGGATTTCTTTGTTCACACTTCAATTCTCTTTCACTGTAATTTCATAGACTCGAGAGCATGGTATACTTTGGACAACAAGATTTTGAATAATTAAAAAGTGATACTAATGTGGTTGTGTATCATGTGCCAAAACTAACCCAAGTTAGTAGAAATATGAGGATTTATGTTTGACCTTTGAACAATCATAAGATGATTATGCACATTCATATGTTCTACAGTACCTAGGTAGCTTTGATAGAACTCGTCAAATTCACATGCACAAGTTCATGGAAGAAAGACTAAAAAATACTTATGGAATGAAAGAAACAAAATAGGAGCTACAAAATTAGGATTATTGATCTTTTTTGTTAAAAGGTAAAATAGGATTGTGAATTGTTCAAAAATTGAAGGAGATCCATCTACCGATTTTGGAGGTATGAATAGAATCTAAAAAGAAAAAGACTTTTATTGATTTTATTGGACGATGGGCATTTTGAGAAAATTAAGGAGGTGTAGATAGCATATTGGCTATTTGTAAATGTAAGTTGGAGGTCTATTAAATAGGGAGGTTTAAATACCAATTTAGGAGGTATGAATAGAAGCTCTCTAGTCTAAAAGAATGTTGAAAATGTTATTTAAACTGTCTTTCATTTCCGATTAATGTATATCAAGCTAGCTAACAAAACATTTTTCCTATAAATACTAACACACTGAGGCTCACTTCTCACACTCTCTTCAATACTGACTTCATCTCTCCTTCAATCATATAGCCACAACAATGAACCTTAGTCATCCTTCAACTACTATCACCTCCTTCATCTTCTTCATCTTCCTTACTCTACCCTCCTCAATCACATCCCAAATTTGCCAAAGATCCTGCAACAGAATCCCTCTTAACTTCCCATTCGGCAGTGACGCCGGCTGCGGCGACCCGCGCTTCCACCAATCCGTAACATGCAACCAAGACAAGCTCACCTTCACCACCCACACCGGATCCTACCCCATCACCAACATAGACTACACAAAACAAGTCCTCTACATCTCAGACCCCTCCATGTCCACCTGCTCCTGCACTCAACCCAGCAAAGGCTTCAGCCTCAACTACGATGCGCCGTTCACCTTCCAAGACGACAACATCTTCGCCTTGCTCGACTGCTCCACCTCATCATCCAACGGCAGCCTTTACAGCAGTGACAACTCCAAGCTCTCTCTTTGTGATAACCAAGGTGCACCCATCTGCAGCTACTTGTATTCATGCAGGGCTATAAGCTTCATCAATCTCCCCATCGCCACGTGTTGCGTTTACACGCCGGTGGATCTCGGGCCGGCTTTCGAGATGGACTTGCAGAAGCTACAGTGCAGCTCTTATTCTGGTTTTTACAGCTTCAATGGCCGTGAATCCGACCCTAATAGTTGGAAGTATGGGATAGCGCTCAAGTATAAGTTCAATGTGAATAATGAGTTTCCCAGTTCATGTTTTAATTGTGAGAGGAGTAATGGGGTTTGTGGGTACTATGGAGCTTATAACTCGTTTATATGTAATTGTCCGAATGGTTTGAACACTACAAACGATTGCTACTTTGGATCGCCCTATAGTTATGGCTCGAGGCTTATTGCATCGTGGCACTCTGGTACATACTTCAGTTTTTACCCTTTTTAAATTTAGATTGTTACTCTTATTTAATTGCTGAAGTTGTCTTGGTGTTCTTGCAGGGACCTGGCTATTCTATTGTTTGGTGTGGCTATTGGTTTCAGTACACTTGTAGACCACTAGATTGTTAATCAAATGCAATGCTGAGGTTTGAGTTTTTTCTTTCTTGTTCTCATGTAATAACCAAGTCTCCACAATGCATGTTTGTAGGGTAGGTATTTTAAGTTAATTAAGTCCTTGAGGTAAAGGATTATTGTCATCTCGGAATGGATTGTACATGTACCGTTGATTATCTTCATATTGAAAATGTTCTCTTACTAGAAAGTAGACCCGGTGGGTTCACGGACAGTGACCGTCTGAAATAGAGCATGCCCGACTGCCATCGAACATATACACTTGAACCTAAAATAACCCAGCAGGGATTGAGTTGGTACAACTTTAAAGCAAGAGTATAAATAAAAGAGAAGATTATGGGAATAGGGTTCCTTCTTTATAGCACTATAACCCACTAAGAAAGAATCGCTTTTTGTTGTGAAGGTTCCATCTTTATCACCGATCGCTTTATGGTATGCTCCAGAATGCAAATATAGAAGGTTCATGTTTCACGGCTCTAAACATTCTAGAGGAGCAGTGCAGTAAATCTGGTACTAAAGAAGATCCTTGGTAACTTGCAGCACAATTAATAAAACTTAAAAACTTCAAAGCTCCTTTTCTTCTCTGAGAACGGCTTTAATGTATCAGTCGCTAAGATACAAGTACTGAATTCTAAACCAGAAAACGAGAAAGACCAAACCTCTTATGTTTAGGATCAGCTGATCATAGGAGAGAAGATGGGCAAAATGAAGGGATTCGGATAAGGGCTCAGCAGCTTCGTAAATAACTTAAACCCCCAATGAATATTTACAGGGCTATTCTAGTATTGACTGCAAAACTTGTTTTTTTCTCTGTATGCTTTCTCCAATTCACTGTATTGTAAGGAAAAATAAAATTTCCTATTTACCATGGTCATCTCATATTGCAGCATTGGGGTTTCCCATTATGCTGCATTTTGCCCCACATGCATATCATCTGCCTCGGGGATTGGTAATGCGCAGTGTAATAGTTTTCAATGCACCCATGTTGGCAGAACTTCAAACTGTGCACATACTCCACTGGTCTAGAATCGTTGAACTGCTCCACCCACATTCCCATGCTCACATCTTCCATCTTGAACAACTGCACAGGTTTTGGATATTAGGTTCATACAAAGCCCTGACCTTCAACTGTCTTGAAAATAAGAGATAGTAATCTATATAACATACTCGCAACTTGTTCTTTTCAAACTCAGATAGGATGAATTTTGCTACATCGGAGGAGACGATGTAACCTGGACCATTTGCATAGGTTGGATAATCTTCTTCTGGCCATTCCTGGAGCTCACCAAGGAAGAAAATAAAGATGAGAAATCGTTCGTGACATAATTAAAATAATTTTATATGAATCTGATCAACAAATTGGCCGCTAGGAGCTAAATACTAGACTATCCTAATGATTTCAAAACTAGTTACATACGATGTTCCATGCAATAGTCAACTGCAATCAGGTAGATGAGATATCCAAGTGAAGTATTCACAGAGAAAGCTAGAGAGTTTGATAATAAGTTAATAACATATGGGTGTCAATTTTCTAAAATCCTCAGGTAGGCTGAAGTAATACAAATTCGTTCATTTTTTGGTGCTAGATTTCTGAGCATCTTGAAGTGAAGAATAATACTCTAATAGGAATTTATAACAAAGCATACTAACATGTGACACAGGGCATGTCCATAATAGCAATACAATCCGAACTACGCATGAGAAGAGAAACTAATAAACATCTCAGTTTGTATAATTGTCCTTTTAAATAAGAACAGAAAGGGCCAAATCACAACAACTGAGATTCTCTGTTCAGAATATAAAGGACAATAAGAGCATCAGAATACCAGAATTTCTTGAAGAGTACCCTTATAAACTGTATAAGTTGCGCATCAAGTTCAACATATAGAAATTGTCTTTAAAATGAATGGACAAGAGCAGAATCATTGATACCTCATATGTCACTGCCCATTTACCATAACGAAGAGGCTTGTGGTGGTAGTTCAAATTTCCTATATATAGGCTTCTATGTTTACGCGCTTTCCTTGCTTCCTTGAGCACAGCATCCACCCGGACAAAGGTGTCATCATCACACTTCATGATGTACTTTGCAGGCACTGTTCTAACCTGTAAAGAACCATATACATTGAGATGAAGTATTTTCTTTCTGTAAGGAAACCATAAATAGCCAACTGAAGTTTCGTCCTAAAACATACCCCATATTCACAAATTGCTATGGTCTTCAGTACTACAAGATCATAGTTATCCATATAAGGAACTATAACAATGTCACCAAAATACTCTACTTCTTTCATTAGCTCCAGGTTTACTTCCTTTCTACCATGCTGTCAAAATGTAAATTCAAAAGCTGTGACGTCTTTGACATAGAATTAAAACCAAGCAGTTATAATATAAACTTAAAAAAGCTGTATCATAAAGCTATACATGCATTCCACAATCACCCTTACCAATGCTACAAAAAAACGAGCAACAACACGTGAAGACTTGACTAACTTATGCTGCATCCAGGACTTCCTCACAGCCATCCGCTCAGCAAAATGGTTGCCAGCAGAAAGAATGCCAATGAACAACTCCACATGCCCATAGGGAAGAGGTGGAGCCTTCCACTTAGTAACCATCTCAAGATGCATCTGTGGAGCAAAACTAGGATGTGATGTAGGTAAGGAGGCAGCATAGACAGAGTGCACATCAACATCTCCATTTACAAACAGTCCGGTGGCATCCTCAAGAACAAATCCCTGTCAATGATGCAAAACAAAACTGTAAGATATGCTGCTGCATTTGATCACAATGCGGGGCAATACAAAAACGGTGCTCACCGTGCGATAAGGGAAAGAAGTGACATGTCTACCATCAACATTGATATGATAACCTTCCAAGCCAGCACTCAAGGTGAGTACAAACATCCTGCCCTCTACAAAAGGGTACGGCCAGTCTATGGTCACCTTATTTGTCCTTCCTATCAACCTGTTCAACCACCATATGGCCTTTGATTCTTCCGAGTGATCATCATCATCACGAATCCACTTCTCGCATTTCACCAGTCCATCAACTTCATAAACAAAACAAAAAATATATATATATATATATATTAAAAAAAAAAAAAAAATCACATCATCAGCAAAAGTGTGAGACTAACAACCATGTACCTTTCAAAGCTTACCTACCAAGTACCAACCAACACAAAATGGCGAAAATCACAAAAACAAAAATGCAATTATAGCAACCAACGTTACGTACCGGTTTCTTCAACAGCCCGGGCTTGCCAGCCCTCGCACCGAAGCGCCGAACCCCATTGCATCCTATAACAAGTGTTGTGCTCAATCACCGGCTTGTTACTCCAATCCCCCTTTAATCTCGGATTGAAATGCAATATTCTCGGCGGGTCCTCCCCCTCCACATTCTTCAACCCCTGCAGTTCCATCATAAACTGCGAAACCATCACCGCCTCCTCCCCCTCCTTCACCACCGCAATCTTCGGATCATATTCCGGGTGGGCCCACCGCGGCGTACCCACCACCGTAATGTGCGACCACAGCGTCAGTCCACACGGGATCACCATCACCCGGTTCCGGGCGTGAAATTCGGACCCGGTTACCGAAAGCGAATGCGGGCACGGGTCGGACCGGTTCTCGGACTTGTCCAATTCAATTTTGCCGGACTCAATCTCGGCCCAGAGCTTCTTCCCCACTCTCCAGGCCTCCACGGCCGCCTTGTGAAGCCCGAAAACTTCGTCCGCCTTACTCACATTTCCGTCAAACTGAGTCTTCTCCCCCTCGAAAACCAAACCCGAGACTCTCTTTGACTCCCGCATTCTCCGCTCGGGTGTCTGAAGCGGCGACCCTCGGGAATCACGAAGCCGGGGGCCGTGGTCAGTGGGTCTACTCAAAGCTTCCGTTAACCCCTCTCTGGACAACGACGAGTCGCTAAACAGCTCGAACGAGGCGTCGTATTCCTCGCCGGAATCCCACCCGGTTTTCGGGGTTTCGAAGCTGGTGATTAGAAAGTAAACCAACAGTGTGGCCATGAGGATTTGAAGCAATCTCAGCCGAGTGTGAGACAGCACCGGCTCGAACTTGCGTCGCTTCATTGTTCCCGAAATGCCCCTCAGGATATCAACTTTTGACGATCAATGGGATGAGATTCCTCAACCCTAAAGCCTAGAATTGAAGAGAACGGTTACGGGAAAAAGAGGGTTTTAGCTTAAGAGACTGATAGAGATTAGTGGGTTCATAAATATATATATATATGTTATGAACAAAAGGAGAAAGAGCGCTTTGTTTTGGACTATAGTGTTTGGCGAATTTGACGGGTTTGAAAGTAAAAAGGAAACTAAAATAACATCTAGCCGAGCATTTCGATCGCTTTGGCGAAAACGGCGTCGTAGCAGGGTGCTAAGTTCCAAAGCAGGTCTGAAACGTTGGCCTGTCGGGTAGGTAGGTCGCGTTAAAGGTACTGGGTACTCAGATCAAAAAACAAAAAAGGGTACTGGGTAAGAGTATTTTAAAAGTCGATGAAAATTAAATATTATGGTCAAGATTGCTCTGTTTCCTTTTATATTCCAACGAAACAGTTACTAGTTTAAACTTTAATGAGGTAATATTAAACTTCTATATTTTACAAGACAAGATAATACTAAAATGACCAAGGGTGAGATTGTTGCTCGGGGAATTTAGTGGTGTTGCTCTTTAAGAGGATTTTTCAAAAGTGGCGATTACGATATTAAATTATTGGTTTCTTTGTTTACCGTTTTAAGTCTAATTCTTAAATTTTGAGATATGTTTGAAAACTGAGAATTAGCCTTAAACATACTTTCTGATAAGATAAAACTTGATTGATCGATCAATTCTAAACTCTGAAATAATAAAATTTAAAGAACTTCTAAAACAACTTCACGAGGATTTTTTTATTTTATTTCTTACAATATGTTAGATAATTATGTTGGGTGGTTCTAGTTGGACCTCCATATTTTTTCAATTATCAATAGACTTTGTCAACGGGTGTGTGTGTTTGGTGGGGTGGTAAGACTTTGATCTCATATATAAGAGGTCAAGAGTTCGAGCCCCAACAAGGGTGGGAATGTGGTGGGGTTTTAAAAAAAAAAAAAAAATAGACTTTGTCAACTCATATGAAAAGACAAATAAGGACAGAGAGAAAAAAAAAAAAAACAAATACTCTTCTTACCTCCCTCATTAATATAACATTCAATTTTCTTTTGGACAATCGCATTAATATAACATTCAATTTTCATTGCCTTCAACCTCGTCGGTGGTAAGCAGGGCAGGGCTATTCGCTGCCGTATTTGGGTTAGGTGATGTGGGACAGGGAATCGGTGATGACTGGATTGTTCAGACCGGCTTGGATTCAGATCCGATCACATGGGAGGCTAAGGATGACGTGCTCGGTGGTGAACCAGATTCCCTTTTGGCGGCAATGATTGCAGCTGGGCTGCAGTTAGACTGGGACGGTGATGATGGTGACCTTTCTCCTATGCTGGACGGCGGCGAAGGGAAAGGCTGTGGCGGCAGTGGTGGTGGTGGTCCTGCTGAGGATGGCGGCTGTTTGGTCGCTAGGAATGCTAGGGTTTGTTTCGGGGCTCTAAGACTGTTGGGCCTGGAGTGGACTTCTGCTCATGGTTGGAGTCTTTGGGCTTGCTTTTGGACGGTGGACTTCCTGTGTGCTGTATGGGTCTCTTGCTGGGCTATGTTTGACTGGGGATTCTCAAGTTGGGCTGCTCTGATGAATGAAGATGGAGTGGATGATGATACCTCATCCTCTACTCCTAATTTTATTTAATTTTTGATCTTGGTCGCAGAAACCAGTAGCTCTGAAGGTTTTTTATTCTTGCTTCGGAATTTCTAGGTTTTTGTTTGAAATAATGGCGCGTGAACTTCCTAAAAGGTGGGTGTACTGGGGGTATACTGGGTTCTTGTTCTTGTTTAGAATAGGAGTCTTAGGGTGCTCTGAGGAACGATTCTTTCTGTCGACCCCATAGGGGTGTTTCGTTTTTGTACTGCTTGCTGAATCAATATAATGGGCTGACCTTTTTTGATCAAAAAAAAAAAAAAAAAAACATTCAAACTTTTTTTTGGAATTTCCTTATATAACATTATAATTTACCTAAAATAATTAAATCATCCAACTAGAACAATCCAATTATGAGAGGTCTAATAAGTATGAGAGGTCCAAATATCAAATTTGGAGGTCCAACTAGAACCATCCAATTATGTTTAAGATTTGTTCATATCAGAAAGGGATAAAAGTGAGAGGAATTATTTTGTGGTTCCGGAGTACCACGTGGCATTGTCATGTGGTGGTCCAAGCCAATAGTATCATTCGAATTTGGTAGGGATTATGGGAGTGAAAAAAAAAAAGATAAATCAGAAATAATTGCAAGACATATGGGCCAATAACATTAACCTGAACCACCATGTGTACCATGGTCCGGGACCATGTAATAATTTCCCTAAAAGTGAATACACACTCATCCCTATAGAACGTGCTCCATGCGCTGAAAACCTAGAGAACGCTGTTGTCTGCTCTCCTTCCTGTTCGGTTGCGACTAGGCATTGGTGATGGCCTCAGGCCTAGCTGGCACACGATGTGCGTGGCTAGACGGGTGATTTGTATCACCAACATATCTCAGGCTTGGAGGATTGAATTTGGAGGTGGCTTGCTTCTTCTTTCTCGGTTGCAGGGAGTGGCGGCGTCCTGGCTTTGGGCTGGAATCGATGTTGGATCTAGTGCGATCGAGTCAGTGGCATCTGGTGGCAGTCAATGGTCGGCAGGCTGGTTTTGATGGCTGGGTGGGATGAATCGATGGTTGGTTGGGTTTGTTGCAGGTGGCGCTTGGATGTTTGATTTGAATCCAGATGCAGACCTTCGATTTGCTGATTGGTGTGGAGTGGGGACTGGGACGGTCTCCCGCTGATGGACAAACAGAGACGGAGAAGTGATGGTGGCCTTATGCAGGTGGTGCGGAGGCAAGTTTGGAGGCGGGGTGGTGCAGCCACTGACTTGGGCCGGGAGGATTGGAGAAGGCCCCCTTGCTGGTTTTGTCTTTTGGGCAAGGGTACTGCTTGTGGGCCCGTTGCGGGCTGGAGTTTGGGTTTGGGTTTGGGTTCACTTTTTGGGCCTGGCCTTAGGGTTTATTTTATTTAAAGCTTTTAGTTATTTATGTTGGTTAGTTCTGTGACGCTTTTTGCAAGCAATAAGTCCCTACAATAGTCTTGTAGGGCTAGTCGGGCTATGTGTCTGTGTGTGCACTCTAAGTGCCTTGTCTGCTCTAGGTAAGTGGCGAGTTCCTTCCTTCGTCAAATGATCGTTACCGCCTAGTAGCATGGTGAGACTTAGTAGGAAAGCTGTGTTTATGGTAATTATGCTATGTTGTAATTGAGTTATATATTGAGTTATCTTTCCGTTATATCACCGCTATGTCAAAGCAAATGGAGTAGCCAGTGGAGCACTACGTACTCTTTGCTAGTTGGTGCTTGTTAAAATACATGTCTTCTATAAAGATCCCTGATATTATTTCGGGAAATACTCTAGATATATGCTTATTGTAATCATAGGTTTAGGTTCAATGTCCCCCATTTGTATTCGGTAGTTTCATTAATCAAGGCTTGAGGGCAGCTGCACCAGCCTTTTATTTAAAAATAATAATAATAAGAAAAAGGGGAGGGGGATAAAAGTAGAATTTTGAAAGTCTAATGTAAGTTGTATGATCGAAAGATTTTGCGCAATGTTAGTAGATCAAGAGGAATCCAAATAATGAGTGATTGCCTAGTTTGATTTTTGACAATAAAACACAACCTTGCTAAACATCTGGTAATGCAGATTAAGCATGAATGAGCCTTGAACCAGTCACCTTTTTGGATTTGGCATTGTTCTGATTTCTAACAACATAACAACTCCCCCGCCCCCCCCCCCCCCCCCCCCCCCCCCCCGGCTTACTGTATCTCTTCGTTCTTTTTTGGTAACAAAAAATCATTGTTATTAACGACAATGCTGGTCACTTCAAACCATTTATGTCGGTGGATCACATCACCTTCAGGCAAAAATGAAAATTGAAAAAGACGCATCAAAATGGTATCCATAATTCAAGGTGTCGAAACATGTGGGATGATAGTATCATATATAGTATGTGATCGCGTGTGAGATGGTTTTACAATATGCAATACACGAGACGAGCTGGAAATCATGGAGGTACTCAATTTTGGAAACCAGAATACTCGATCTACTTGTACTATTATGAGTATATTCTATCAAACAAGAAATGGGCGATGAAAACAAAACAAGATAGCACCAAATTTAGCAGACCCTGATATTCCATCTATTGATCCCTTCTACTCCAAAAACAAGGGTTAGCTACCCTCGAATATAACAATATCTAAGCTGTCTGCATGTCAAACCCTTTTGGATATGTCGTACATTGTTCTCATTAACCAAATTTTCCTTCGTCTCGTTTTGGTGTTCCTTCAGAGAAACCAACTCTATATGTTCCTATATATACTTGGCATGTATTAATTTCTCTTTCAAAAAGTTGGTCAGTTCTAAGTACTAATCCAATCAATAAGGCCACAATGGCTATAACCACCTTCCCAACCATCGACAAATGCTCATCGAACGGCCGAGAAAACCACACGGTGGTTGCGGACATGGATGGGACCTTGCTAAGAGGCCGCAGCTCTTTTCCTTACTTTGCTCTCATTGCTTTTGAGGTCGGTGGGATTTTAAGGCTCCTATTCTTGCTCTTGGTCTCCCCATTAGCTGGAATCCTCTATTACTTCGTATCTGAATCGGCCGGAATCCAAGTTCTGATCTTCACAACATTTGCCGGTGTGAGGGTGTCTGAGATCGAGTCAGTGGCCCGTGCCGTGCTGCCTAAGTTTTACTCGAGTGACATTCACCCTGAGTCGTGGCGCGTGCTCTCTGCGTGCGAGAAGCGGTATATTCTTACTGCCAACCCTAGGATTATGGTGGAAGCATTTTGTAAGGATTTCCTTGGATTTGATACGGTTTTGGGGACTGAAATAGCAACCTACAAGGGTAAAGCCACTGGCTTTGTTTCTCCACCTGGTGTGCTTGTAGCAGAGAAGAAGGCTGATGCTCTTAAGAAGGCTTTTGGAGATGTACAGCCAGAGATTGGGCTTGGAGATAGACACACTGATATTCCTTTCATGGCACTTTGCAAGGTTCGTGATCTTATTATGTGTGGAACTTAAATATGAGTCGACGTCGATTACATAACTGGCAGATACCATAACTTGAACCATTTAGATAGAAGTTAACCTAGTATACACATCACGTACGCTAGATATTATAACATGTAAGTGCTAAAACTGTAGGACTGATTATGCTATAGGGTAAAGAATAATTGCATGACCATGATTTAGCACTTAGCTCTCTAGTTTTGAGTTAATTTAATAATCTGAAAGGTAAACTCTAATTCTTAAGCAATTAATGATGAACCAAATGAAATTATCAGTTCGAGAGAATCTTTAGCCTAAAATAGCATGTAAAAGGTGTCATGCAGTTACAACTTACAAACCAAAGTTTGTGTCTTTTAACGTTAAAATAACTATTGTCAGGAGGGTTACATGGTTCCGCCCAACCCCAAAGTGGAAGCAGTAACCAGAGAAAAGCTCCCTAAGCCCATAGTCTTCCACGACGGCCGCCTAGTCCAAAAGCCTACACCTCTCATGGCCCTCCTTACCATCCTCTGGCTCCCCATCGGTTTCTTCCTCGCTTGCCTCCGAATCGCCGCCGGCTCCCTCCTACCCATGCCAGTCGTCTATTATGCCTTCTGGGCCCTCGGTGTCCGTGTCACTGTTAAGGGCACCCCACCCCCTCCGGCCAAAAAATCCACCGGCCAGTCCGGCGTCCTCTTCATCTGCTCCCACCGCACCCTCCTCGACCCCATCTTCCTCTCCACCGCCCTCGGCCGCCCCATCCCCGCCGTCACCTACTCCGTCTCTCGTCTGTCGGAGTTTATCTCCCCCATCAAGACCGTTCGCCTCAACCGCGACCGCGCCAAAGACGCCGCCATGATCAAGAAGCTACTAGAAGAAGGTGACCTTGCAATCTGCCCCGAGGGGACCACCTGCCGGGAGCCGTTTCTGTTGAGGTTCTCCGCGCTTTTTGCTGAGCTAACCGACGAGCTCGTTCCGGTGGCGATGGTGAATAAGATGAGCATGTTCCACGGGACGACGGCGCGTGGGTGGAAGGGAATGGACCCTTTTTACTTCTTCATGAACCCTAGCCCAGAATACGAGGTCACATTTTTGAACAAGCTGCCAGCAGAGTTGACTTGCGGGGCGGGCAAGTCGAGCCATGAGGTGGCGAATTATATACAGAGGGCTATAGCGGCAAGCCTTTCGTATGATATCACTAGTTTTACGAGGAAAGACAAATATAGGGCTCTGGCTGGGAACGATGGCTCTGTGGTTGAGAAACCTGTGCTGCAACCCAACAAAGTCATGGGGTGCTAATTTTGATTCATTTTCTTTTAGTTTTCTAGCTTTTATGTAAGGTGCTCAAATAGTATATTGTAGTGTGCTCATGTGCCAAAAAAAAAGATGGTTAGGGATTAGCCAAGACACCAATTGTCTCTGGTTGATTGCAGTTTCATTTAGTCGATCAGAGCATATAGAAATAAGTGGCAGGGAGGAAAATGTCTGGAAGAATGTTTGAATATATTGTTTACTTTTCTCTTATGGAGGTTATATTCTCTTATTTGCGTTATCAAATTCAAATGCAGTAACACACAGTCCAAAAGAAATTTGATTGAAGTGAAGTGACTATAAAGTTTTTGTTGGTGCGGAAAAATTTGGTAGAATATCTTCTCACCTATTTTTTTAACTGAAGTGAGAATGAAACCTTTTGTGGTCAAGAGGTTGTCTTCACATCCTTGGAATTTGTCTCCACCCTAAAACCGTAAATTTAAAGCAATATATATAATACATAAAAATTTAAAGCAAAACAACAAAATAAAGTTACTATACTATTTACGAGAAATTCAAATATATATTCATGCATTAATTTTTAGTGTGTCTTGCACGTACATTATACCTCTAATTAATGATGTTAAACCAAAAATAAATATAGAAACGTAACTAACTGGTATAGTTTTAACGTCTATTGCAATTTGTAAAATTCTTACTTGGTAGGGAAAATGTAGCGCCCCAAACTGCACTTCATCAGCTTGAGCACGTCACAGTGCCGCGTGTCTCTAAGACATAAACTGAATGTTCAGTTTACATCCTAAAAATCTGCAAGGCATTTTTGTTAAATAGTTTTTTGTAAAACGCGTAGTGGAAACGTCAAAATACTTTTTAAGGTGAAAACTTTTAAAATCATTTATCGAACTAGTCCGTCTAGAGTGATTCTGATTCACCAGTAAAGTAAACAAGACTTGACACATTTTCAATACAAGACGGAACAAGGACTATCAAGTTCCGGATTAATGACTTTCAAGAGATAGAGTTCAAGACTAGACACGGAACCTGATTTCCATTACAACTATTCACCAAAGCTATTTCGGCACACCCTACTCCATTCGTCAATCCCGTCACCGGTGCATAGTACCTGCATCCACACTGTTGTAGGGATGAGCTTTGGTCCTCAATGCTCATTGGGAAAACATCTCGACTAGGTTTGAAAACAATAATGTATTGCTTTGTGGCCACAATATAAAAACACACTCAAACCATGTCATTAAAAAAAAAACGACAAACTTTACAATATTTTCTAACTTGAATTCTTAAATAAATACGGCACCAAGTCCAAATAATACCTGATGGCTGGTCCCATAGACCCACTACACGACCTTACCTGATCAAATCAACTTATAACCAGGTAAGCGTAGCAAGAGCGTCTACTACCTAGCTATACACACGGAATCAGGTCATCATTGCGATTGCACACCGCCCGACCGGTGTAGCTAACCCTCTGGAGGTTTAGGGGATCAAACCCAAGGAAGTCAATGTCACCCTTCTCTCTCAAGCCATCAACAATATCTCTCACGATTTGGTTAGTACGCATTGCATTTTAGCCAACCCAAACTGAGCTTCCCCGTGATAAAGTAATATGGGGTTCACATCCAAAATCAATTAGCAATGGATAGAGAGGCCCAAACCCTTATAAACCCATAAGCAAAGTTATATTTTTCCAATGTGGGAGTTATATTTATACACATTCTCAACACCCCAGACCTCAAATGATGCTCCAGGACGTCGGAAACGAATCAAGAAAACCGGAAAAGTCGTCATCATCAGTAGCTCTGTCGAACCCAAAAGCACCCACAACCAAATTGATCAAAACTTAATCAAAATGAAGAACTGAATACACCCAAGTGTAGAGCTCGACGAGAGGATCAGTTTCCATACCTCATGCATCGCTGATGATCGCTGGAAAACGCGCTAGAACCGTCAGAAGACTTGAAGCTTTTGGGCTTCGATTCTTTCTCCTCGCTCCATGTATGGATGATCCATGACCAGAGGCATGTCGGCGCTGGAAAGAGGATTCAAACCCAACCGTTGAGCCACCGTATTGTGGCCCGACGGCGAAGAACCGTCTGGGTCGCTGTCGCGGGTCGTTGAGCTGGAGAAACTGGTCGAGAGTTCTGAAATTTTCTCTTGAGTTTTGGGTCGTCTGATTCGATGTGGGCTTTATATAGTCTCTTTTAAGTGATTTTCAACGACTCAAATGAAGCGGTACGTGGTATATCTAACGGTCAAGATCGCACCACAATAATTTCTTTTTATTTAAATGAATTTCCATAATTCTCAAACTGCAAAAATTCAAAATAAATAGTTCGGGTGTCCGAAGAATTCCCCAAAATTCTCACGGACTCGTCGCGACGGGTACTTTATTATAGAATCTAAATTTTAAAAGTTTCACCTTGCAAAAAATTTTGATAAATAATCTCGACCACCTTTATTAATTATCGAGATCGTAAATTAATTTCTCAACTTAACTCGACAATTTTTCCGAGGCTCACAGAAAACATCATAATATCTAAACAGTTATCTTCCAAATTTCACGTCATAGGCCATGAGCATAGAATTCATAGGGCACGTACAACTTTTAGAATATGCCTAGACTTGCAGAACACTAATATATCGAATAGATTTTTTGTTTTGTGACTTTTCTTACTTTTTGACTAAAAAAAATTATTAAAAAATCTGTTAGAAATTTTGGTATTCCGTCAATTGAAACATATTTTAAATATCATGTTTTACCAATAATAAGATCAAGAAAATGAAAATTTGAATAAAACTAAGACTTTGCATGGTTTGGCATGTTGGGAGGTGTCATGGGGACACATGTGCATGCAATGACATAAGCTTGTACCATAAGCTTATCATTCATAGAGCATGATCTTTAGAACGTGTTCCAATTATTATTATTATTATTATTATTATTATTACTACTACTACTACTACTACTACTTTCTAACTTTGAAAAATCATAATCGGTTCAAGAAATATTTAAAAATTATTATTTGAGAGTAAAAAAAAATAAGAATATGCGATTTAAGTTTCTCTCTTGTGTTGAGAAAACCCTAAGGCCATCTGTTTTCCTTGTGCATGAGATCACTCCTGTCTGGCGGCACCCAGACGTCTTGGCTGGCCTCTGGCCTAGCCTACGTGATGTGGTGTAATACCCCGAAAAATCCAAATTAAATTCCGTGGATTTTTAGAAATGATTTCACGATAATAGGAGCGAGTACGAAGCTTGGAAAAGTTGTGGAATTAGTTCGAACGATTTTATTTCGAAAACGAACGTTATTTAGGGGCTCGCGAAAGTTGTCTTTTTATACGTTCAAAATTTGGGAAAACTTCCTTCATGGAAGTTGTAGAGCTTGTCAATACGATCTCGTGCATATGTGGAACGCAATATTCGGAGTTCGTATGAATAAGTTATGAATATTTGAAAATTGGGAATTTTCTATAAATATCAAAAAAAATGTTGACTTTTTCATTAAGGACGAAAACATGTTGAATTTGCGGAACAATCCCCGCGTTTTCTCTCTGTCTCTCTTCAGAACCCTCGGGTCCCGACCGACCCGACCCGGCCAAACGACGGCCCTCCGACTTCCTCCGGCCTCGGACCCGGAGCTTTTCGAGGTCGCCGCCGCACGCTGAGCAGCTCCCCAGCCTCGCCTTGCTCCGCCGCTGCTCCAAAAGATGGATCGAAGCCACCCAGACGCATGATTCTGACCCGGCCGGAAAACCACTTTTCCGGCGTTGCATGGGCCGATCGTCCCCAGTTTCGTGATCTCCTCCTCCCCCTGATCATCCCTATGTAAGTCTTTCATCACGATTTTGAGTGTAGACCGCTAGATCAAGGTTTGACTTTTTGGACGCCTCTGATTCAATCTAGGATCTGATCGTGCGACCGAGATTAATCCAACTTCAACGCTTGATCTAGGACGATCTAGACCTTGTCTCAGAAAAAGTCAGGTATTAAAGTGGTTCAATTCTGTATTTTGAAGAAGTTTGTAGTTGACAACTTTAGCATCTGAAGTGGTTAGCCGGAGTTGACAGCCGCGTTGACCGCCGTCTGTCCTCCGCATGTGGCGGTGCGTCGGACCATATTTTGAGTTTATATTATCTGGGCGATGATCTATGCATCCATACGAGCGTTTTGATATATTACAAGGTTATGTTAGAAAAAGTTGGTAAATAGTGGATTTACGTTTTTACGTTACTATTTACGGTTTTTACGTTTTATCTTCGGTTTACGATCTACGAAGATCAGACCATCGGTTTTACTTCAAATTTTAATATGTTGATCGTATGACTGTCCCGGTGACTTTGTGAGGTCACGGGCGAAGATCCGACCGTTGGATCTTCGTATATTTGAGAAATAGTGATTCGGAAGGCGATTCGTGAGAATCCGACCGTCGGATTTTCATATAATTTTGTGGAGATGTTAGTAAGGGCGATTCAGGAAGATCTGACCGTTGGATCTTCGTGATAATTTTGGAGGATGATCCTAAGGGCGATCCGTGAGGATCCGACCGTTGGATCATCATATAAATTTGATCTGACCGTTGGATCATCATTAAATTAGAATCCGACCGTTGGATTTCTGTATATGTGTGGTCTATGAATGATTTCTAAGTTAAGATCGTGTTTGACTAGGTGGTTGATGGATTGATTGGTGAACGATTTCGGATCGTTGTTTTTGAGCTGTTAAGAAGACGCAGCGGGAATTTAGAGGTGAGTAAACCTCACGTGGTTCATATTACGAACCGAATAAATTTAATTACCTTATTTTGTCGTAATTGCGTGAAAATATTTATGGAATAAATATTTGTTTTAAAATCATATGGACTTGATCAACTACGGTCCATGGGTAAGTAAAATGATTTTTACTATACAAATGAATTTCTCGGTTTTATTGCATGTGAACTATAGTTGGTATTAGTGATTATCCCTGAGCGGATAATTACGTATATATATACTTACGTGATTATATGTGAATGGTGTGACATTGAAGAGTGTGGAATTGGGATGATTAAATTATTATGAATTGACATGTGACTTACCATAATTATATGTGATGAACATGATTGATGAGTTCTTGTTAATATTCATGATTTACATTGGAGGATGTATAGAGTTAGAGAATGTAGGGTTCTGAGGATGAGGTGTCTGAAGTTCGACGGTTAAGGATAACCGGAGTGTTTGTGTGCTGAGGACGGGGATGTCCAAGGTGCGACGGTTTATTATTAACCGAAGTTGTGTGCTGAGGACGGGGATGTCCAAAGCGCGACGGTTTATTATTAACCGAAGTATATGGTGCTGAGGACGGGGATGTCCAAAGCGCGACGGTTTATTATTAACCGAAGTATGTCGCATTACTTGCACCTAGGCCAAGGTGACTGGTAGCGATGTGGTTAGAGCTCTAACGTGCTGTTGGGATGGACCAAAGTGGTGTTATGTGGGTTGGGTTTTTGCAGGACCAGTGTGGTGTATTGTGATTTGAGGATTGTGAAAATGTATTCCTTGTGGTTTTACATGAGTGGTTTGATGTCTCTTTGCAGACGTAATACTGTTGAATTTTACTTGAACTGAAATTTAATAAATCAACAGTTCTTTCTTTTTACTCATACGGGCTGTCAAAAGCTTACCGGGTTTTGTGTTGTTGCAATCCCGGTACACTATTCAAACGGTGTAGCGGATAACCCTGCAGGTCAGGAGAACCAGGACGGTGATCGGGCAGCTTAGAGTAGTGTTATGTGAATTACAGCATTATATTGTGAGGTTTGTTATGCTCATTTAGAGCTTTACAATTTTACTTTGTAAGAGTGAATTGTAATAATTAACTCGAGGTTTTCGAGTTTTGTGTTGAGTGGCGAGTGGTGTGTTTGTTTCTGAGAAAAAAATTCAGAACGTTATTTGTATTAATTGTTTATTCATGTTTCGGATTTGAATTGGTTATTCAAAATTCGGGGCGTGACAGTTTGGTATCAGAGCGTAAGGTACATATTTGGTGATAATCAGTACCTCCCGAGTGATGGCCCGTCTGCAGCGGATCCCCATCATATACTCTTCGGTACTGGTATAATCATTGGGTATGTCTTAGTATGGGGTCTAGACAACGTGTAAGTCCGTAGGACGGTAGAGTTGTCTACTAAGTTCGTATTAGAATAAGTTTAGTTTCCGCGAGTTGTGATCTTCGAGGAATAGGAACCTCTGGATTTAACTCTGATGAGTCGGTGAGGTAGAGGTCGAGTCTGATGTAGGGACAGGATCTTTCTATGGAGACAGTTGAGGATGAGGTGGAGGCATTAGAGGTTGAGTTGCCTAGTCTACCTGTAGTTGATGTGATGGATGTTATTCTTGGGTTGAAATGGTGAAAGAGATTGAGACCCTAGGAATAGTTGAAAAGAGAATTGATCTCACCAACTCAAGATGATAGGAGTGTGAGAGATTATGAGACAGAATTCTCAAGACTATATTGGTGTACGAGTGTAGTGATGTAATTTGGGAGATACTTATGTTACCTTTAATAAGGGTAGTATGTTAAGTGATCATGGCATAGGTTGACTTTGTAAGTGAAGTGGTGGAGTTTGTGTAGCTTCTTTGAGTTATAACCTTTGAGGAATGGGAACCTTTGGATTAAACTCTGGTGGAGTTATTGAGGATGGTTTCCACGAAAAACAGTATCCTTATGTGCATTGTAGTCGTTGGTTGTTGGGGTCATGGTGTTTGACCAATGCTTGTATCTAAAGTCGTTACGAGTATTTGACTAGTAGTTGTGATACTTTCCATTAGTTGGATATGCAGATGTTTTGAGTTGAAGAATACTTAGCAGTTATTGGTTGCTTAGTGATGGAATTGTGTTATAATGGAGCATTCATTCATGCTCAGTTGTTTGGTGTTTAGGATAGCTACTATATATTAGCTAAATGTCGGGGTGTGGTTTGAGGTCTGCGGATGGTATTGGAAATTATTGTGGAGTGCTGCTTCACTGACTATTGTTGAGTAGTAATGCATAATTCGTTGTTACTATGATGGATTTTGTGTATGGTTGACTTATGGAAAGATTGATATGACCTCGTGATAGGATTGACTGTGAAGAGACATTGTGTTGATGTATGAGCTTAGGTAATAACGTTGTTTTCAACTCTAGGAGTGCTAGGGTTGTATAACTAATTTATGAGGCCAGATACTGTTGTGAGGACAGATTATGGATTATGACGTTGTTAGTGTGAAGTGCTATAATCACAGAATTTTGACCACTAGATGTTGACTTACCACCAAATGAGCAGTGAGGTGATTCGTGGGTGAGATACTGAGTGTTGTACCAGTATCGATTAGTGGATGCTAAGATGGTACATATTGCTTGTTGAAGCAATTGATAGATGGAATGATCGAGATTTTTTTTAGAGTTGTAAGTGTAACTCTAAAGATGTGGGTTTTTCCTAACTAACTCAGGAAGTGTTTAGCTTTATTAATCCCTAATTCTAGCGACGAAATTATTGTGTTTGGTTTGACTCAGAGGATACTAGCTTGACCTTTGTGTGACTTAATTGATTGCTAGGTTTTGAGTGATTGTTTTTATTGCATCATTATGAAAGATGTGTGCAGCAGAGTTCTCGATGGTTTTGAAAAGAGTATTGAGTGACCAAGGTTCGATCCTTGGTGTTGTTGTTGGTTAAACAAAAAGAAAAGAAAACATGCACACAATCTTATTGATTTTATATTACAAAAAGGGAAACGAGGACTATTCTATACTAAGCCTAGTCAGCAGCTCCGGATGGGTTGAGGCTGAGCTCAAGAGAAACGTTTGAGCCACTGTGGTAACCGCCTGAGCCACCAGAATAGTAACCAAATGCGCTACCTTCCTCGGAAGTAGTCTTCAGGTTACCAAAGACGTCCTCGCCGTGCACGGGGAACAGAGGAAGAGTTTGAACCTCCTGGTGATCTCCTCCTCGTTGTTGTAGGGATGTTTGTCCTCCTGTTGTGCCAAAAGAGTTGTACTGGTATTAGTGTTGAAGTGTGAGGAAGATTATGAAACAAAATTTAAATCAAGAAATCCTTCATTACCAGTAGAATAGGTGGAACCAAAGTTGAGATCAATGGATCTACCATCATCAGTAGAACTAGTGGACCCAAAATTGATGTCGATGGATCCACCAGCACCAGTAGAACCAGTGGACCCAAAATTGAGATCGATGGATCCACCAGTACCAAGAGAACTAGTTCCCATGGGCACTGGAGCAGCCTGATTACACCTATTCATCTGCTTCTCTCGAGCCCTGACGTTCTGGAACCAAAAGTAAATGTTCTTACCCTCAACATGTCCATACTGGTTCAGCTGGAGGCAGATCTCGTGAATGTGCTCTGTAGATGGGCACTTAAATCCCTTGACGTAGTAAAGATCCTTGAGGATTCTTATTTGTTCTGGAGTAGGAATCCATCTGGTACGGCTTCGCCAGAAATCCATGTTGGCACTACTTCCAGCTGCTTGGGTGTTTCCTCCCTCCTCTGTTGGTTGCTGTTGTTGTGGTTCCATTTGTTGCGGGGTTTGGAGCTCCATTAGTTGCAGAGTTCGTGGCTCTTGGGTCATGAGGTGAGAGGATGTGAATATCGAGGAATACATGGTTTAGTGTTTGAGGGAGATTTTGTTAGAAGGATTGGAGTTGTTGAACTGGTGATTGGAGATCTGAGATTCTCAGCGGAAAGATGAAATCGAATCTTCAAATGGGAGAGAAGATCAGAAGAGAAGGATTGAAATTGATGAAGAAAGGATTTGAGTTTCGAGAGGAAGACTGCAGAGTTTGAGAGAGAATGGCTGGGGAAAATTTCTTTTCTTTGGTGTGAACAGTTTTTCTCCAGGATGCACCTATTTATAGAACGAGGTGAGCAGATCTCCACCGTTGGATGGACGATCTCTGAGATTCAATCTACGCGTTGGATTAAAGTCATCCGAAAACCCGGAAAAGTTGTTGGCGCGTGGAGAGCGTGTAAGGGGACAGGCCGAACCTCGAGACGCTGTGGCAGACAGCTTTAGCCGAAAGTGATTTGCTTTCCGTAAATCACGGAAGAGACGTGTCGTGGCACGTGGAGTGTACCGACAGTTTGTTGTTATTCTATCGCTTATGATAGAATAAATAAAAGAAGTTGCATGGATAGTAACGAGAGCAGCTGGTGCTCTAGTGGTTGAAGAGCAAGGCTCTTGTACAAGAGGTCAGAGGTTCGAACCTTGCCTCTCGTTTATTTTTATTATGTTCGCTTATGACATAATAAGTATAACATTTGTACACATTATATTAAGCACAGCTTGTGCTCCAGTGGTTGGGGGAAAAAGGTTTCGTGCGGCAGGTTGAGGTTTCGAACCTTGCCTTCCCTGTTATTTTATTTATGTCGCTTATGACATAATAAATATAACACGTGAGCATATATTAATGAAGGCAGCTCTTGCTTCAGTGGTTGGGAGCAAAACCTTCGTGTTCGAGGTCGGGAGTTCGAACCTTACCTCTTACAAATATTTTTGGATCTCGTATATGCTTGATATACATACGTATATACGGTCTGTACGGTATGCATACGTATATACGGTTGTACAGTATGCATACATATATACAGTCTGTATGGTATGCATACGTATATACGGTATACCTACGGTATGTACAATTTCATACCGTAGCCGAGCTAAAAAGTTGTGGGCCAAATAGTAAGCCCAAATGTTAGGCCCGATTTGTAGGCCTAAATAGTGAGCCCAATTGTTCGGCCCGAATAGTAGGCCCAAATGTTAAACCCAAATTGGTTTGGGCCGGTTCGAAATGTAGATGGTTCGGTTCTTCGGCCCAATTGGCCAGCCCTAATGCTTAGCCAAGGATTGAGCAAGCCCAAGTCATCGTCACTGGGTGACATATTTTATTGGCGTGCTTTTGGGGATGATTTGTTTTGAGTGATGCTAATTGAGTAGCGAAACGCTTTGTGGGAGTGTTTACTGTGCTTGTATGCCAGTACAGGGTGAAGATCTATGTGAGGATCTATGAGATAATCTCTGTGAAGATCTAAGTGATGATCTATGTGATGATCCATGTGATGATTTTGTGTAATTGATGTGGAGTGATGTTGAGCAGTTGTGTTGTGAGTTTACGTTTGTGATGAAAGGATTTAGTGGCCATAGGAATGTATTTTTATACAAAGGGCTGAGGCTTTGTAGATTACTACAGATTTGGAAAAGATGGAGATTCTATAGTTAGGTCAACCTTAATCGAGAGGAATTGATTTACGCTTAAATTTCGGGACGAAATTTCTTTAAGGAGGGTAGATTGTAATACCCCGAAAAATCCAAATTAAATTCCGTGGATTTTTAGAAATGATTTCACGATAATAGGAGCGAGTACGAAGCTTGGAAAAGTTGTGGAATTAGTTCGAACGATTTTATTTCGAAAACGAACGTTATTTAGGGGCTCGCGAAAGTTGTCTTTTTATACGTTCAAAATTTGGGAAAACTTCCTTCATGGAAGTTGTAGAGCTTGTCAATACGATCTCGTGCATATGTGGAACGCAATATTCGGAGTTCGTATGAATAAGTTATGAATATTTGAAAATTGGGAATTTTCTATAAATATCAAAAAAAATGTTGACTTTTTCATTAAGGACGAAAACATGTTGAATTTGCGGAACAATCCCCGCGTTTTCTCTCTGTCTCTCTTCAGAACCCTCGGGTCCCGACCGACCCGACCCGGCCAAACGACGGCCCTCCGACTTCCTCCGGCCTCGGACCCGGAGCTTTTCGAGGTCGCCGCCGCACGCTGAGCAGCTCCCCAGCCTCGCCTTGCTCCGCCGCTGCTCCAAAAGATGGATCGAAGCCACCCAGACGCATGATTCTGACCCGGCCGGAAAACCACTTTTCCGGCGTTGCATGGGCCGATCGTCCCCAGTTTCGTGATCTCCTCCTCCCCCTGATCATCCCTATGTAAGTCTTTCATCACGATTTTGAGTGTAGACCGCTAGATCAAGGTTTGACTTTTTGGACGCCTCTGATTCAATCTAGGATCTGATCGTGCGACCGAGATTAATCCAACTTCAACGCTTGATCTAGGACGATCTAGACCTTGTCTCAGAAAAAGTCAGGTATTAAAGTGGTTCAATTCTGTATTTTGAAGAAGTTTGTAGTTGACAACTTTAGCATCTGAAGTGGTTAGCCGGAGTTGACAGCCGCGTTGACCGCCGTCTGTCCTCCGCATGTGGCGGTGCGTCGGACCATATTTTGAGTTTATATTATCTGGGCGATGATCTATGCATCCATACGAGCGTTTTGATATATTACAAGGTTATGTTAGAAAAAGTTGGTAAATAGTGGATTTACGTTTTTACGTTACTATTTACGGTTTTTACGTTTTATCTTCGGTTTACGATCTACGAAGATCAGACCATCGGTTTTACTTCAAATTTTAATATGTTGATCGTATGACTGTCCCGGTGACTTTGTGAGGTCACGGGCGAAGATCCGACCGTTGGATCTTCGTATATTTGAGAAATAGTGATTCGGAAGGCGATTCGTGAGAATCCGACCGTCGGATTTTCATATAATTTTGTGGAGATGTTAGTAAGGGCGATTCAGGAAGATCTGACCGTTGGATCTTCGTGATAATTTTGGAGGATGATCCTAAGGGCGATCCGTGAGGATCCGACCGTTGGATCATCATATAAATTTGATCTGACCGTTGGATCATCATTAAATTAGAATCCGACCGTTGGATTTCTGTATATGTGTGGTCTATGAATGATTTCTAAGTTAAGATCGTGTTTGACTAGGTGGTTGATGGATTGATTGGTGAACGATTTCGGATCGTTGTTTTTGAGCTGTTAAGAAGACGCAGCGGGAATTTAGAGGTGAGTAAACCTCACGTGGTTCATATTACGAACCGAATAAATTTAATTACCTTATTTTGTCGTAATTGCGTGAAAATATTTATGGAATAAATATTTGTTTTAAAATCATATGGACTTGATCAACTACGGTCCATGGGTAAGTAAAATGATTTTTACTATACAAATGAATTTCTCGGTTTTATTGCATGTGAACTATAGTTGGTATTAGTGATTATCCCTGAGCGGATAATTACGTATATATATACTTACGTGATTATATGTGAATGGTGTGACATTGAAGAGTGTGGAATTGGGATGATTAAATTATTATGAATTGACATGTGACTTACCATAATTATATGTGATGAACATGATTGATGAGTTCTTGTTAATATTCATGATTTACATTGGAGGATGTATAGAGTTAGAGAATGTAGGGTTCTGAGGATGAGGTGTCTGAAGTTCGACGGTTAAGGATAACCGGAGTGTTTGTGTGCTGAGGACGGGGATGTCCAAGGTGCGACGGTTTATTATTAACCGAAGTTGTGTGCTGAGGACGGGGATGTCCAAAGCGCGACGGTTTATTATTAACCGAAGTATATGGTGCTGAGGACGGGGATGTCCAAAGCGCGACGGTTTATTATTAACCGAAGTATGTCGCATTACTTGCACCTAGGCCAAGGTGACTGGTAGCGATGTGGTTAGAGCTCTAACGTGCTGTTGGGATGGACCAAAGTGGTGTTATGTGGGTTGGGTTTTTGCAGGACCAGTGTGGTGTATTGTGATTTGAGGATTGTGAAAATGTATTCCTTGTGGTTTTACATGAGTGGTTTGATGTCTCTTTGCAGACGTAATACTGTTGAATTTTACTTGAACTGAAATTTAATAAATCAACAGTTCTTTCTTTTTACTCATACGGGCTGTCAAAAGCTTACCGGGTTTTGTGTTGTTGCAATCCCGGTACACTATTCAAACGGTGTAGCGGATAACCCTGCAGGTCAGGAGAACCAGGACGGTGATCGGGCAGCTTAGAGTAGTGTTATGTGAATTACAGCATTATATTGTGAGGTTTGTTATGCTCATTTAGAGCTTTACAATTTTACTTTGTAAGAGTGAATTGTAATAATTAACTCGAGGTTTTCGAGTTTTGTGTTGAGTGGCGAGTGGTGTGTTTGTTTCTGAGAAAAAAATTCAGAACGTTATTTGTATTAATTGTTTATTCATGTTTCGGATTTGAATTGGTTATTCAAAATTCGGGGCGTGACAGTTTGGTATCAGAGCGTAAGGTACATATTTGGTGATAATCAGTACCTCCCGAGTGATGGCCCGTCTGCAGCGGATCCCCATCATATACTCTTCGGTACTGGTATAATCATTGGGTATGTCTTAGTATGGGGTCTAGACAACGTGTAAGTCCGTAGGACGGTAGAGTTGTCTACTAAGTTCGTATTAGAATAAGTTTAGTTTCCGCGAGTTGTGATCTTCGAGGAATAGGAACCTCTGGATTTAACTCTGATGAGTCGGTGAGGTAGAGGTCGAGTCTGATGTAGGGACAGGATCTTTCTATGGAGACAGTTGAGGATGAGGTGGAGGCATTAGAGGTTGAGTTGCCTAGTCTACCTGTAGTTGATGTGATGGATGTTATTCTTGGGTTGAAATGGTGAAAGAGATTGAGACCCTAGGAATAGTTGAAAAGAGAATTGATCTCACCAACTCAAGATGATAGGAGTGTGAGAGATTATGAGACAGAATTCTCAAGACTATATTGGTGTACGAGTGTAGTGATGTAATTTGGGAGATACTTATGTTACCTTTAATAAGGGTAGTATGTTAAGTGATCATGGCATAGGTTGACTTTGTAAGTGAAGTGGTGGAGTTTGTGTAGCTTCTTTGAGTTATAACCTTTGAGGAATGGGAACCTTTGGATTAAACTCTGGTGGAGTTATTGAGGATGGTTTCCACGAAAAACAGTATCCTTATGTGCATTGTAGTCGTTGGTTGTTGGGGTCATGGTGTTTGACCAATGCTTGTATCTAAAGTCGTTACGAGTATTTGACTAGTAGTTGTGATACTTTCCATTAGTTGGATATGCAGATGTTTTGAGTTGAAGAATACTTAGCAGTTATTGGTTGCTTAGTGATGGAATTGTGTTATAATGGAGCATTCATTCATGCTCAGTTGTTTGGTGTTTAGGATAGCTACTATATATTAGCTAAATGTCGGGGTGTGGTTTGAGGTCTGCGGATGGTATTGGAAATTATTGTGGAGTGCTGCTTCACTGACTATTGTTGAGTAGTAATGCATAATTCGTTGTTACTATGATGGATTTTGTGTATGGTTGACTTATGGAAAGATTGATATGACCTCGTGATAGGATTGACTGTGAAGAGACATTGTGTTGATGTATGAGCTTAGGTAATAACGTTGTTTTCAACTCTAGGAGTGCTAGGGTTGTATAACTAATTTATGAGGCCAGATACTGTTGTGAGGACAGATTATGGATTATGACGTTGTTAGTGTGAAGTGCTATAATCACAGAATTTTGACCACTAGATGTTGACTTACCACCAAATGAGCAGTGAGGTGATTCGTGGGTGAGATACTGAGTGTTGTACCAGTATCGATTAGTGGATGCTAAGATGGTACATATTGCTTGTTGAAGCAATTGATAGATGGAATGATCGAGATTTTTTTTAGAGTTGTAAGTGTAACTCTAAAGATGTGGGTTTTTCCTAACTAACTCAGGAAGTGTTTAGCTTTATTAATCCCTAATTCTAGCGACGAAATTATTGTGTTTGGTTTGACTCAGAGGATACTAGCTTGACCTTTGTGTGACTTAATTGATTGCTAGGTTTTGAGTGATTGTTTTTATTGCATCATTATGAAAGATGTGTGCAGCAGAGTTCTCGATGGTTTTGAAAAGAGTATTGAGTGACCAAGGTTCGATCCTTGGTGTTGTTGTTGGTTAAACAAAAAGAAAAGAAAACATGCACACAATCTTATTGATTTTATATTACAAAAAGGGAAACGAGGACTATTCTATACTAAGCCTAGTCAGCAGCTCCGGATGGGTTGAGGCTGAGCTCAAGAGAAACGTTTGAGCCACTGTGGTAACCGCCTGAGCCACCAGAATAGTAACCAAATGCGCTACCTTCCTCGGAAGTAGTCTTCAGGTTACCAAAGACGTCCTCGCCGTGCACGGGGAACAGAGGAAGAGTTTGAACCTCCTGGTGATCTCCTCCTCGTTGTTGTAGGGATGTTTGTCCTCCTGTTGTGCCAAAAGAGTTGTACTGGTATTAGTGTTGAAGTGTGAGGAAGATTATGAAACAAAATTTAAATCAAGAAATCCTTCATTACCAGTAGAATAGGTGGAACCAAAGTTGAGATCAATGGATCTACCATCATCAGTAGAACTAGTGGACCCAAAATTGATGTCGATGGATCCACCAGCACCAGTAGAACCAGTGGACCCAAAATTGAGATCGATGGATCCACCAGTACCAAGAGAACTAGTTCCCATGGGCACTGGAGCAGCCTGATTACACCTATTCATCTGCTTCTCTCGAGCCCTGACGTTCTGGAACCAAAAGTAAATGTTCTTACCCTCAACATGTCCATACTGGTTCAGCTGGAGGCAGATCTCGTGAATGTGCTCTGTAGATGGGCACTTAAATCCCTTGACGTAGTAAAGATCCTTGAGGATTCTTATTTGTTCTGGAGTAGGAATCCATCTGGTACGGCTTCGCCAGAAATCCATGTTGGCACTACTTCCAGCTGCTTGGGTGTTTCCTCCCTCCTCTGTTGGTTGCTGTTGTTGTGGTTCCATTTGTTGCGGGGTTTGGAGCTCCATTAGTTGCAGAGTTCGTGGCTCTTGGGTCATGAGGTGAGAGGATGTGAATATCGAGGAATACATGGTTTAGTGTTTGAGGGAGATTTTGTTAGAAGGATTGGAGTTGTTGAACTGGTGATTGGAGATCTGAGATTCTCAGCGGAAAGATGAAATCGAATCTTCAAATGGGAGAGAAGATCAGAAGAGAAGGATTGAAATTGATGAAGAAAGGATTTGAGTTTCGAGAGGAAGACTGCAGAGTTTGAGAGAGAATGGCTGGGGAAAATTTCTTTTCTTTGGTGTGAACAGTTTTTCTCCAGGATGCACCTATTTATAGAACGAGGTGAGCAGATCTCCACCGTTGGATGGACGATCTCTGAGATTCAATCTACGCGTTGGATTAAAGTCATCCGAAAACCCGGAAAAGTTGTTGGCGCGTGGAGAGCGTGTAAGGGGACAGGCCGAACCTCGAGACGCTGTGGCAGACAGCTTTAGCCGAAAGTGATTTGCTTTCCGTAAATCACGGAAGAGACGTGTCGTGGCACGTGGAGTGTACCGACAGTTTGTTGTTATTCTATCGCTTATGATAGAATAAATAAAAGAAGTTGCATGGATAGTAACGAGAGCAGCTGGTGCTCTAGTGGTTGAAGAGCAAGGCTCTTGTACAAGAGGTCAGAGGTTCGAACCTTGCCTCTCGTTTATTTTTATTATGTTCGCTTATGACATAATAAGTATAACATTTGTACACATTATATTAAGCACAGCTTGTGCTCCAGTGGTTGGGGGAAAAAGGTTTCGTGCGGCAGGTTGAGGTTTCGAACCTTGCCTTCCCTGTTATTTTATTTATGTCGCTTATGACATAATAAATATAACACGTGAGCATATATTAATGAAGGCAGCTCTTGCTTCAGTGGTTGGGAGCAAAACCTTCGTGTTCGAGGTCGGGAGTTCGAACCTTACCTCTTACAAATATTTTTGGATCTCGTATATGCTTGATATACATACGTATATACGGTCTGTACGGTATGCATACGTATATACGGTTGTACAGTATGCATACATATATACAGTCTGTATGGTATGCATACGTATATACGGTATACCTACGGTATGTACAATTTCATACCGTAGCCGAGCTAAAAAGTTGTGGGCCAAATAGTAAGCCCAAATGTTAGGCCCGATTTGTAGGCCTAAATAGTGAGCCCAATTGTTCGGCCCGAATAGTAGGCCCAAATGTTAAACCCAAATTGGTTTGGGCCGGTTCGAAATGTAGATGGTTCGGTTCTTCGGCCCAATTGGCCAGCCCTAATGCTTAGCCAAGGATTGAGCAAGCCCAAGTCATCGTCACTGGGTGACATATTTTATTGGCGTGCTTTTGGGGATGATTTGTTTTGAGTGATGCTAATTGAGTAGCGAAACGCTTTGTGGGAGTGTTTACTGTGCTTGTATGCCAGTACAGGGTGAAGATCTATGTGAGGATCTATGAGATAATCTCTGTGAAGATCTAAGTGATGATCTATGTGATGATCCATGTGATGATTTTGTGTAATTGATGTGGAGTGATGTTGAGCAGTTGTGTTGTGAGTTTACGTTTGTGATGAAAGGATTTAGTGGCCATAGGAATGTATTTTTATACAAAGGGCTGAGGCTTTGTAGATTACTACAGATTTGGAAAAGATGGAGATTCTATAGTTAGGTCAACCTTAATCGAGAGGAATTGATTTACGCTTAAATTTCGGGACGAAATTTCTTTAAGGAGGGTAGATTGTAATACCCCGAAAAATCCAAATTAAATTCCGTGGATTTTTAGAAATGATTTCACGATAATAGGAGCGAGTACGAAGCTTGGAAAAGTTGTGGAATTAGTTCGAACGATTTTATTTCGAAAACGAACGTTATTTAGGGGCTCGCGAAAGTTGTCTTTTTATACGTTCAAAATTTGGGAAAACTTCCTTCATGGAAGTTGTAGAGCTTGTCAATACGATCTCGTGCATATGTGGAACGCAATATTCGGAGTTCGTATGAATAAGTTATGAATATTTGAAAATTGGGAATTTTCTATAAATATCAAAAAAAATGTTGACTTTTTCATTAAGGACGAAAACATGTTGAATTTGCGGAACAATCCCCGCGTTTTCTCTCTGTCTCTCTTCAGAACCCTCGGGTCCCGACCGACCCGACCCGGCCAAACGACGGCCCTCCGACTTCCTCCGGCCTCGGACCCGGAGCTTTTCGAGGTCGCCGCCGCACGCTGAGCAGCTCCCCAGCCTCGCCTTGCTCCGCCGCTGCTCCAAAAGATGGATCGAAGCCACCCAGACGCATGATTCTGACCCGGCCGGAAAACCACTTTTCCGGCGTTGCATGGGCCGATCGTCCCCAGTTTCGTGATCTCCTCCTCCCCCTGATCATCCCTATGTAAGTCTTTCATCACGATTTTGAGTGTAGACCGCTAGATCAAGGTTTGACTTTTTGGACGCCTCTGATTCAATCTAGGATCTGATCGTGCGACCGAGATTAATCCAACTTCAACGCTTGATCTAGGACGATCTAGACCTTGTCTCAGAAAAAGTCAGGTATTAAAGTGGTTCAATTCTGTATTTTGAAGAAGTTTGTAGTTGACAACTTTAGCATCTGAAGTGGTTAGCCGGAGTTGACAGCCGCGTTGACCGCCGTCTGTCCTCCGCATGTGGCGGTGCGTCGGACCATATTTTGAGTTTATATTATCTGGGCGATGATCTATGCATCCATACGAGCGTTTTGATATATTACAAGGTTATGTTAGAAAAAGTTGGTAAATAGTGGATTTACGTTTTTACGTTACTATTTACGGTTTTTACGTTTTATCTTCGGTTTACGATCTACGAAGATCAGACCATCGGTTTTACTTCAAATTTTAATATGTTGATCGTATGACTGTCCCGGTGACTTTGTGAGGTCACGGGCGAAGATCCGACCGTTGGATCTTCGTATATTTGAGAAATAGTGATTCGGAAGGCGATTCGTGAGAATCCGACCGTCGGATTTTCATATAATTTTGTGGAGATGTTAGTAAGGGCGATTCAGGAAGATCTGACCGTTGGATCTTCGTGATAATTTTGGAGGATGATCCTAAGGGCGATCCGTGAGGATCCGACCGTTGGATCATCATATAAATTTGATCTGACCGTTGGATCATCATTAAATTAGAATCCGACCGTTGGATTTCTGTATATGTGTGGTCTATGAATGATTTCTAAGTTAAGATCGTGTTTGACTAGGTGGTTGATGGATTGATTGGTGAACGATTTCGGATCGTTGTTTTTGAGCTGTTAAGAAGACGCAGCGGGAATTTAGAGGTGAGTAAACCTCACGTGGTTCATATTACGAACCGAATAAATTTAATTACCTTATTTTGTCGTAATTGCGTGAAAATATTTATGGAATAAATATTTGTTTTAAAATCATATGGACTTGATCAACTACGGTCCATGGGTAAGTAAAATGATTTTTACTATACAAATGAATTTCTCGGTTTTATTGCATGTGAACTATAGTTGGTATTAGTGATTATCCCTGAGCGGATAATTACGTATATATATACTTACGTGATTATATGTGAATGGTGTGACATTGAAGAGTGTGGAATTGGGATGATTAAATTATTATGAATTGACATGTGACTTACCATAATTATATGTGATGAACATGATTGATGAGTTCTTGTTAATATTCATGATTTACATTGGAGGATGTATAGAGTTAGAGAATGTAGGGTTCTGAGGATGAGGTGTCTGAAGTTCGACGGTTAAGGATAACCGGAGTGTTTGTGTGCTGAGGACGGGGATGTCCAAGGTGCGACGGTTTATTATTAACCGAAGTTGTGTGCTGAGGACGGGGATGTCCAAAGCGCGACGGTTTATTATTAACCGAAGTATATGGTGCTGAGGACGGGGATGTCCAAAGCGCGACGGTTTATTATTAACCGAAGTATGTCGCATTACTTGCACCTAGGCCAAGGTGACTGGTAGCGATGTGGTTAGAGCTCTAACGTGCTGTTGGGATGGACCAAAGTGGTGTTATGTGGGTTGGGTTTTTGCAGGACCAGTGTGGTGTATTGTGATTTGAGGATTGTGAAAATGTATTCCTTGTGGTTTTACATGAGTGGTTTGATGTCTCTTTGCAGACGTAATACTGTTGAATTTTACTTGAACTGAAATTTAATAAATCAACAGTTCTTTCTTTTTACTCATACGGGCTGTCAAAAGCTTACCGGGTTTTGTGTTGTTGCAATCCCGGTACACTATTCAAACGGTGTAGCGGATAACCCTGCAGGTCAGGAGAACCAGGACGGTGATCGGGCAGCTTAGAGTAGTGTTATGTGAATTACAGCATTATATTGTGAGGTTTGTTATGCTCATTTAGAGCTTTACAATTTTACTTTGTAAGAGTGAATTGTAATAATTAACTCGAGGTTTTCGAGTTTTGTGTTGAGTGGCGAGTGGTGTGTTTGTTTCTGAGAAAAAAATTCAGAACGTTATTTGTATTAATTGTTTATTCATGTTTCGGATTTGAATTGGTTATTCAAAATTCGGGGCGTGACATGTCGTCTGCTGCCGGACGGGTGATTGATGCTATTGCTCAGAGGAGTTTATGGGAGGACTGTTTTCGCTCGAGGTTTCGGCATGGTGGTTTCGACGAAGGTCACTGGGCGTTGTTATCTGGAACACAGTGGTCATCTTGTACAATTGGTCGGCGCTTCGTCAGGGGCTTCCAGGACAAGCGCAAGGCGTTTGGATAGTGGAGCCTATGACCTGATGCGCTGCTGGTTAATTTTGTAGTGGTGCGGGCCAGGTCTGCTTAGGTTGAGGCAGCGTGAAGCGTAGCGACATGGTGATACAGGTCGCGAAGGCTATGGCGGTATGGGTCGGAGGCTGTGGTGGCGTGGTCGAGCGACACTGCACCGGAGTTGTACTAACGTCTAGCAGGTATGAGAGATGACGCCTGGGCTTGGGTCATTCCAATACTGCTGGGCCTTGAGTTGGGCTGGGTTGTGTTGCCCTTAGCCTATTTATGTTTTTAGTTAGTCTAAATTTAATAATTTTCTTTTCTCTTAGGAAGCTACGCATTTTGTGCGCACTCTATGTACCTCTAGCGCTTCTAGAGTAGTACCAAAAGAAAATTTCCGCTATATCTGCGTACATGAATGTCTAATGGGTGAGTCTATTTGATTTGTGTGCTTGAATGCAACTTACGCGCAATAAGGGCACGGTCATCAAAGAAGTGGGAAATATTTGAACCCGAAATTATCGTACCACGGGGATTGATAAGCTAACTCCAATCCTTGGTTATGCCGATTACTAAGTCACTAACAATTAACAAAGAACCTAGAAAAATAGCACCAAACTATTTACATGCCCGACTTGGAACAACCAAGCCTAAAATGGTCAAGAGAACCACAAGTGAATGCGGAAACTCACAAGCAAGTGGTATTGACAATGAAAGTGGTTTATGAAATTTGATTTTGATTGCGAAAAAATAAAATTGACAATTGAAAATTAATATTGCAACTAAAGATAAAGATAATAGAAATTTATCAAGAAATGAAAATTAGGTCACTAGGGTATCCTCCTAGCCAAATTTAATGCACAAATATATTTCGACAATGGTCATTCAATTCATAGTGGCATCAAGAACCGTACCCAAGGCTTTTCAAGGCTCATGAGTCATTAGATTCCTTAAAGGGTATTCCTACTCCGGATCAAGGGTCGTAGAAACTCAATTGGGACAATTTAAAGTCTTGTTAGGGCCTCTAGTTGCACCAAAAGGCGAAGAGTCCTAGAATCAAGGTTCCCAAGCTAGCCAATACGGCAATCGAAATTGGTATTGTAACTAACCATGTTCTAAACAAGTGTCCTAGCCATAAATTAGAGAAGTGATTAGGTCCCCTAATTTGTTCTAGACATGCTCATCTACACATTCAAGAGTTAATCAAGCTCCTAATTAAGCATGCATCTAAGCTAAATATTATAGAATAGAACATATGCCAAACATGAAATTAAAAACCATTAAATCAAAACATATTTATTACATTAAATCCATGCTAGGGCTCAAACCCTAGCTTCCTAAATAGACTACTCACAACCCATTCACAAATCAACAACAATATACATCAATTAAAGAGGTAAAGGTGAAGAGGAGTGAAAAGTAACAATAATAAGTTACAAATTGCTATGGAGCAATTATGACAAGCCTTGATTTATGGCTTCCCACTATACCCAATCTCAAAACTTGAAGCTCCTTGATGCTCTTTGAAATCCCTTGAAGGATTGATGAAGATTTTATGGAATTTTGGTGAGGTGAGTTTTGGATCTTGGTGAGGAGGAAAATTGATCTTGGTGAGGAGAAAAAGGATAGAGAGTGGTGGAGTGGTGAAGATTAAAAGAAAATATAAAGTGGGTATGGTGGTGTGGTGTTTTGGAGAAGAAGAGAGGAGTGAAAGGTGGTGTGCGGCTCTGTAGGTAAGGGTTCGAATGGGTTATCAGCTAATGGGGGTATATATATGGCTGAGAGAATATGAGTGGCCTAGAATGTGGACGCACAGTGTGCATGAGGAAGAGAAGAAAAAAATCTAGTGAGAGGCTGCTGCCATGTGTAGGCGTGTAATTGGTCCAAAACAATTAAACAAACAATCAAGGGTTGATTGCTGCACGTCATGGTCATGGCTGAAGCACTTAGTTAATTAATCAAATCATTGATTAATTAATTAAGCCAATGTTTAATTAAGCCACTGATTAATCCATGAATTGTTTCTTCTTCTTTTTTTTTTCTTTTTCTTCCTCCGGTCTCAAAGCACATCGGGAGGCATCATCTTGAAATACTTGGAATCGGCTTCCTCGCTCATGTAGACTATGATTGACCGCAATCAACTATTTCGTCTTTTTGTTGGAAACTCTATTTTGCTCAATTTTCCACCATTTTCTCTCGATTTCCACAATTCCACTTATTTACTACAAAATAAATAAAAATATATTAATTACATATTAATTGACTTGAAGATTAGCTAATTCTCGTGTTTTAGATACAATTACATGCATCGAAATGCGTGTAATCACTATTCCTATATACAATTGTGGGTACTACCACTATCTTCTTGTCTGTCTGTAGATAGCAGCGGAATGGTATGTAACGGCATGTTTTGGCTTTAGTGAATATACATATCGACACCCAACTTCGGGTTTGAATAAAAAAAAAAATGTAAGAAGCTCACATTCTATTAAAGAAAAACATAAAAATAGTCGCATTGTTAGCTAGATGAACCCCGCAATTATCAATTGTTGAATAAGAGGATTTCACTGAAATAGAGGAAAACAAAAACAATTTGACCAAAAGTTGCGGTAAACAATTTAACCAAAAATTAATAGAAAGTGTTATTATTTTAACTAAAAAAATAGATGAGTGATGATCCAATGGCTGTGCATGATAGATTGATTTTTGGGCGAAACGTTTGCGATAGATCCAATTTTAACAAACCAAGCGAGTCCTACGTGTTTGTAATGGCTCCCATCTTCTCAGTTCAGGTTCTCTCTTTCTCTGATTCTCTCTGATCAAAATGAAATGATTTGGTTCTCGGGCAAGGCTTCCAAACTGATTCATGTGTTCCACTTTCAACTAAACGGTGAAAATTAACAATGGACTCGAAGACACCGATACATATTTCACATTCGTCGAGTTTAGGAAATTCTTTGGAGTTTGAACAACATCTACCACTTAAGGATAGGCTGAAGTCCTTCAAATCCACTCATTTCGAACCAGATGAATTTGTCACCGCCAAATGCCACGCCATGACTGAGAAGGTAAATCAATATTAACGTCCACAACTTAATTTTTGATATCAATTGAGCTTTGAATGCCTCTAAGTTTTTGATATATAGTGCTTAATTGCTAGAGTTTCTTTGCTTAATCATAAAATTGCTAGATTATTCATAGATAAGGCAAAGCCAAAATTAAGTTGCAGATAGATTGGCGAAGTATGATTAGGCTCACTTATGTGCTCTTGTTTCTGAGGTGCCCCTTGATTTTATTCACGATGCCTTTGTGCCCATGTGGAAAACATGTTTATTATGTGAAAAAATCGAAGTCATTCGTGTTTTTATCTGGCAAGGCTTTAAAGAAGTCACTATTTCATGCGCCGATGCACTGCACCATTAAAACTAGGATTTTATCATTCATGTGGATTGTGGAAGCTACTCTTCAATACAAGAGAACTATTGCTATATGAGAATTAAAATGCGCATTGCTTCCAGAACAGAACAGAGGTCAATTTTGCTTACGGTTTATGCATTGATGGTGATGACAGGAAGTAAAGAACCTGTGCTCCTACCTTCTTGAACTAAAGAGGGCATCTGCCGAGGAAATGCGTAAAAGTGTGTATGCTAATTATTCGGCTTTTATCCGGTGAGGACCATTTTTCCGGTTAGAATGCAAAATGATTTTCAAAATAGAAACTAGCCAAATCTGTTATCATGAAGTAAGAAATGGGCAGCTTCAAGTTTGAAAGATGTTTGATACTAAACTCAAAAGGCATAATGAATTGTCATCATCCAATTCATACCATGATGTAGTTAATTACGAGTTTATCTCCATGTGTTCTATCATTTGCAGTACATCTAAGGAGATCACTGACCTTGAGGGACAGCTCCTTTCCATGAGAAATCTCTTATCTACTCAAGCAGCTTTAGTTCATGGTTTATCTGAAGGAGTTCTAGTTGATTCAATGTCTGCTTCTCAGGATGATTATGACGACGAGGACACATCTGATGAAAACAGACCCCTTTCCGAGACAGAAAAATGGTTTGCAGAATTTTTGGACACTCTGGAAGTCCTATTGGCCGAAAGAAGGGTGAATGAAGCTATGGCTGCCTTGGATGAAGGAGAGCGTACAGTTTATAAAGCTGTTGACAAGCGAACTATAACCCGAGCTGCATTCTTGTCATTCCAGACTACCATCAATGGACAGAGACAAAGATTAGTAGATCAGATTGCAGAGACTATGTTGCAGCCTTCAATTGGTGCTGATGAACTTCGATCAGCTGTTGTAGCTCTCAAAAAGCTCGGGGATGGTTCCCGTGCGCATACGTTGCTGCTCAGGTCTCACTGTCAGAAGTTGCAGTCTAATATGAAAAACCTTAATTCCTCAACCACTTCATATGGAGGAGCATACATCACTACATTATCGCAAATACTGTTTCGTTTCATTGCACAAGCAGCAAGTGACTCCTTGGCGGTTTTCAGTGAGGACCATGCTTATACATCTGAGCTTGTGACATGGGCAGTCAAACAGACCGAGGCTTATGCTCTTCTACTAAAGAGGCATGTTCTAGCATCAGCAGCGGCTGCTGGGAGTCTAAGTGTTGCTGCCGAGTGTGTTCATATATGCTTGGGTCATTGTTCTTTGCTAGAAGCTCGCGGATTGTGCCTCTCTCCTGTTCTGTTGAGACTATTTAGGCCATTTGTCGAACAGGCATTGAGTTGCAACTTAAGGAGAATTGAACAAAGCAGCTGTGCATTAGCTGTTGCGGACGATTGGTTTCTTCTTCATCCAACAATTGGTACACGCCCTTTGGGTTCTGCTTCCTCTCTTCCTAGTTTAAGTGCAAACCAGCCAAAGCTTTCAAGCAGTGCTTACAGATTCAATGCAATGGTTCAGGTAAGGTTATTGATCTCGGTTACAGCCTTTCACCATAATGAGTAATTCTTCCTCGATTTTTAACTTCACTAATTACTGTCAACGTTTCTGAATTTAGGAACTTCTAGAGGACGTGGCGCCCCTCGAGACTCTTCAGCTAGATGGTCCAGCATTAGAAGGCGTTTTACAAGTGTTCAACTCCTATGTCAATTTGCTGATCCATGCACTACCTGGTGCCGTAGAGAGCGAAGAGGAAGTTCCTATAATTGTTAGCATGGCAGAGACAGAGGCACAACAGATGGCTTTGTTAGCTAATGCATCATTGTTAGCAGACGAGCTGCTCCCACGCGCTGCCATGAAGCTTTTGCCCTTCCAGCAGGGTCAAACTAACAGGTCGATGCCAGAGATGACCCCTAGGAGAAGTTCGGACAAACAAAGCCGCGTTCCAGACCCAGGCAGGGAATGGAAGCGGCGGCTTCAGCGTTCAGTTGAACAGTTGAGAGATAGCTTCTGTAGACTCCATGCTCTTGATCTCATCTTCACAGAAGATGGCGATACGCGTCTCAACGCGCAAATGTACACATGCATGGATGAAAGTGTAGAGCCTGAATGGTTCCCATCTCCAATTCTTCAGGAACTCTTTGCAAAGCTGACAAGGATGGCAAACATTGCAACTGATATGTTTGTGGGAAGGGAAAGGTTTGCAACTATCTTATTAATGAGACTCACGGAGACTGTGATCCTCTGGCTTTCTGAGGATCAAAACTTTTGGGCGGAGATAGAAGAGGGCCCAAGGCCATTAGGCCCTCTTGGACTTCAACAGGTACTGCATCAAAGTCCCTTTCTTGTTCATTCTTGTTCATCTGTTGAATTCATACTAACACACATTTTGTTTGACCTATATGCATTCAGTTCTATTTGGACATGCAGTTTGTGCTGCTTTTTGCATCACAAGGCAGATACCTATCGCGGCATCTGCATCAAGTTATAAAAAACATTATTGCTCGAGCTATCGAAGCGGTTCATGCTACTGGAATAGACCCTTACAGGTATAAAACCATAATATACAGCATATATATATACACATCCATACAATTTCGCTTTTTGCTAATCTTACATTGGGTTGAATGCTATCTTTGGGCAGTGTATTGCCAGAAGATGACTGGTTTGCTGAAGTAGCTCAAATTGCAATTAAAATGTTGATTGGGAAAGCTAGCTTCTCCAATGTAGAAGAAGATGGTCTCAGCCCCACTTATTCAATGTCAGGAAAATCTCCATCTATCCATTCTCATGGCAGTGAGACCAATCTTGCCCACCACTATAGAGAGCAGTAGTTAATTCTTCATCATAAATTGTCAGTTTCACAAACAGATGAAGACCATGTATCAAAAGAATCATGGTACATGAAAGAGAGAGTGATGTTAACGTTGGACCTCTACTAAGAAAATACTTGTTTGGCTAGATACATATATTATTACTTACTAAATTTTTTTGTTCTTTTTAAATTTCATTGAGTAATCCTAAAATTTAATGGGATGGAAAATAGCGGTTTGAAAGAAAATGTGGATTTCATTAGCGCATGCCAAAATGTTCATTACATATCCTTCTGCTGCCTTCAACTAGACAGATCAAGAAGTTGTAGCAAAACTACTGTGATACATAGAAACAGACAACCTATATTCGAACTAACCGCTCACTCATAAACTATGGATAAAATGGAAGACATAGAATATAGCTCCTACCACACCTACCTAGATCTTTTCTTTGCCCTTCATGCTAGGGCTAGGAGGTTTGCCTGAGTACAGGACAGTTATTGTCTCTTCTATGTCACTTATGTTACTGATTGGATTATATCTCTGTTATATGGCCTAATGCGCTTACCATAAAAGTTATTGATAATTGTAACTTAGTCAAGTCTCGGTAAAAACTAAAAGGAAATTCATATGAACTTTTCTGATCTTGGCAGTTCAAATTTGTGGATGCTGCAAATCAACAAGGCTAGTTGGATGTTGATGATGATCAGAGTGAGGAAGAAGGTGAAAAACAGTAGGGGGGACCTACCTTCAGGAGGGTGAGGAAAGTGGCAAATCAATGGGACCTTTGAACTTTGTATGCAGTGCCGCAAACTACTGGTCAATGGTTTTTAGGGTTTTTTTTTTTTTTTTTCCCAACGTTTTTTAAGATATGCGATTGTAAACCAGCAAATCATAACCAAATAGAGTGAGGAAAGAAAGTGAACAACCGAAAAAGATTAGTAGGAGTACAAAATTGGGGATCGTTGTTTAGGCCTGCCTAAAACATCAATTGGGCCTATTTATATCATGAACATTAAACATCTGGTCCGATTAAGACATTAAATGCGCGCTCCGCATCTTGTCGAAAAATGGCATTGCCTTTTTAAAGGCTCTTTTAATTGGGCAATAAATGCAGTGTCAGTTAGAATTTAATGAGCAGCAAGCTTATCGGATAGTGTATTAAATGCGCTTCCACCAGATCAGAGAAACATTTAATGCGCCGCCACATAACCGGCCAAAGTAAATTGGGCCTGTATTGGGCCTTCTCAATGTAAATTGGGCCTCATCAAACAAAAGTTGGGCCTATTGTTGGCCCTACAAGTTATGCAGCATTAAATGCGCCACAATCTTTAAGCATTTAATGCGCCGACACCTGGTCGGGTAAAGTATTTAATGCGCCGCTACCTGGTTGGGTCATGAAATTTGGGCCTTTTATTGGGCCAGTCAACATGAATTGGGCCTTTTATTGGGTCGTCTCCAAGTAAATTGGGCCTCATCGAACAGAAGTTGGGCCTTCCAGTTATGCAGCATTAAATGCGCCGCAATTTTTAAGCATTTAATGCATTGACACCTGGTTGGCAGAAGCATTTAATGAGCCGCCACCTGGTCGGGTCATGTAATTTGGGCTATTTATTGGGCCATTCAACATGAATTGGGCCTTTTATTAGGCTGTCTCAAAGAATATTGGGCCTCATCAAACAGAAGTTGGGCTACTGCTGGGCCTTCTAGTGATGCAGCATTAAATGCGCCGCAATTTTTAAGCATTTAATGCACCGACACTTGGTCGGCAGAAGCATTTAATGCACTACCACCTGGTCAGGTCATGTAATTTGGGCCTTTTATTGGGCCACTTCAACATGAATTGGGCTTATTATTGGCCGTCTCAATGACAATTGGGCCTCATCAAACAAAAGTTGGGCCTTTTAAGTCATGCAGCATTAAATGGGCCGCAATCTATAAGCATTTAATGCCCCGACAGTTAGTTGGGTAAAGCATTAATGTATCGCCACCTGGTCTGGTCTGTAATGATATGGGCCCATTATCGGGAATTGAGCCTTTCATTGGACCTTAACTTGAATTGGGTTTTTCATTGAGTCGCGTCAGCATGATTGGGCCGCGACGAACATAAGTTGGGCCTTTATGTCATGCAGCATTTAATGCTCCGCAAGTATGTCGAATCAAACATTTCATGCACCACAGGCATTTAATGAGCTGCCACTTTCATTGATTTGCGCTAGTCTTCAATTTAAATTGGGCCTAGGGCATTCTATTCGACCTGTTCAAATAAGAGTCGAGGGTTTAACAAAAAACTTGGGTAAGTAAGGACTGCCGCCCGGCGGAGTCGTTCTCCTTGTTTATAATTGTAATGGGCTTCCCTATTTGATTTTAACCAATTTCCGGAATAATCTGGGATCTTTTTATACCAATTTCTAGATTTTTTTTTTGGACAAAAATTCAACCAATTTTTTGGACAAAAATTCAACCAATTCCCTAGAGGCATACAAGACGAGTAGATACTATCTTTTTCACTCTAATATAGAACAGTATCAATAGGGCAAAGAAACTTTGTGGAATTGATCATAAATATTACTAACAGTTTAACAACCAAAAGGGAAATTACAGACAAGCTAATGCACTCATTAAAACATTATACTTGACAAACATACCCACAAATCAAACTTCATGTCCTTGATATTTCTCTAATGCGCCCGAGTAAATTTATATAAATAATAGAAGATAAGAGTTCATATTAATCAACAAGTAAATCGCTAACCCAAAGCAATGCCAAAAGCAGTAAAAATTTCTTTAACTTATGGTAAATTACCTTTATTAATCCTCAAATGAGCCTTGGGTAAACTATGTTATGCTATATATGTTTTGCTCTACTTCAACCACTTGTCATTTTCCTGGTCACCTAGCAAACAGAAGATGAAAAACTTAGAAAAATGATACAAATATATGAAGGATATCTAAAAAGTTAACAAAATATAAAATGATAGTCTTTAAATATTTTGATCCCCGACCCCAGTCATAGTTATGGACTTATGAGCAGTTGGAAGGTAAGACATAAGAAAGTAAAAGTAACTAAAGTGAGATCACCATAGGGCCAGACTGATACCCAACTAACAACCATCACATTGTTAAACAAAACAGAAACAAATTTTTGCTCATAAATACAGTAAAGGGGATAAATTTAAATAAGCAACGCTTAGATAAAAAACTATGGCAAATGATACAAATATAACTTTCTCTTACCTGTTTCTTATCACAACATACTGGTCCTGCTTTCAGTCTACTTGCAGGAAGGATGCATCAGTTCAAATCTACCAAAACCAATGTTTTGTAAGTCAGAATGGACATCCATACCTGTGGAACAAAGTACAAGAAAGCAATATTATTTTTAGCCAGAACCCCTCACTCCCCTGTTACTTAACATAAATACATAAACAAATAACCAGACAAGATTTTGAAAGAAGAGATAAGAAAAAGAAAAGGAAAAGGAAAAAAAAAGATGGATCTCAAGAAACTGAAAAAAAATAGACAACCAATGCAAACAAATTTTGCCGCTTGTTTAAGCAGATATCCAATATTGCTGTTTAGCAGTAGACCTAAGGGACTTCATAGTACACAAACCACTGTATCACTGTGGCAGGTCAACTGGGCCACAGTCCAAAATACAATGGGCTTTCTGATCTTAGAATAGCATAAGGAATTGGATGTCATGTTCATAGCATAAGAGGGATAGTATTGGACTTTAGCTCAACAAGTGCATATTTCAAATCAGAAAGTAGAAACCCCACAGCTGGACAACAGAGTAATGGTATCCTAGGAAAAATATCAAAATGTAAGAGGTAGTCAGGCAGTCCTAACCATGTAACACAACACATTTATAATCATTTTCATTACCCAGCCAAATCCAGAAAGGAATAGGGAGAGAGAGGGGTGGAGACACTACGGTCCATAGGAAAAACAGCAAATCTTGGATATCAAACAGTGCTGATGGAAAATTGTGCAGAACATATGAAACAAGTCAAATCCAATTGATTGATCATAAACCAATAAACGTTTCAAAAGGAAGTTATTGACAAAGGATTCTTGACTAACCCAATATAGTTAGAAACAAAAGTTAACGTATTGTTTGAGGAATAGGCCTCATCCATATAAGGACGAACAACACAAAAGCTTTGGAATATTAATCTTGGGACCAACCAAGTTAAACATGTAGAAAAGTAAATGTAAATTTCCATTCCTTCTGTTCTCTCTCTTTCCCTCTACGAAACAAGCATATTCTTATTTAAAAAGAAAAGAAAATGTTTCAAACATACTTCACATAATGTTACTAGACACCACTTCACATATTGTGGTTATGGGAATACGTGGGAGCCCATGTGTCCCCCTGCCTGAGCTTTATTTTTCAGGTATTTGAGTAAACAGTGTGGAGTTATTTAACACAGTCACCTTAAAAATTTACCTACAGTCTCTCCCATGTTCCTTTAGTTGGAGGTTTTCCCCTCATAGACCTCACTCCTTACCTCTCCATCCGATTTCTAACCTTACACCGTGTCTTGTGGTACCCCACTGATATATTTTTCTGGCTCTACCACAAACGGCAATGGGGTAAAAATTATCAATAACAATAATCATCTTTCTTTCCCAAGCTTAAGGTGTAGAGTTTATGCCTCAAATCTGGGTTACGATTCTATTTCAAGAGGCATTTCTCAGTGTCGAACCAATTCCCTAAGGAAAGAAGCCAGCTCTGATTCAATCACAAAGATGACTACACTGAACAGCTTTAATTGTAATAATTTTAGTGTTGAAAAGGTCGTATTGAACAAACATAGTATACAAAAAGACAAATAAGCTTTGCTGTTGAAAGCCAAATAAGCTTGAAAATTGAACGAGACAAGGAATTTTTCAACAAAGCCTCATATTAACAAAAATTTATAAACGCATCCAATGCATCACAAACAGTTATCACCAATTTTTGTACTAAACCACAGGAAAAAAAAAAAAGCGTAGAAGACGGAGCATTAGCACGATCAGACTAATTTGTTTGCTGTTGAAAGCCAAATATTGAAGGAGACGACGGATTTTGTGATAGCTAACTGAGCCGCAAAGAAATTTATACCTGCTCCATCTTCGAGAAACCCTAGAATATCTGAGTCAAGAAACTCGACGGCGATCGACGAATCGGACCACCACGTTGGCCGCCGTACCACTGGAACAACTGCTGATTACCGAGTCGATCGCCACCGCCATCAGATCCCGGACCTACAGATTCGAAAACCTATGGCGCAAACCCTAGCGCCCCTATTGGCCTATTCTGTGATCTCTGCAATTTCTGAAAATGAGAGTGAGAGAGACCGAGACTATCGCTTTTGGGGCAAGTTCACCCGTTGGGTCACCAGGTCACTCACTATTCACTACTTTTTAATGTTAATTTCGTGCCCTGGGTCACGAGCACAGTGTATTTCGTGTCCTGGGTCACCCTGTACAGTGTTCTGGGTCACCATGGTGACCTGCACAGTGTATTTTGTGCCCTGGGTCACGGACACAGTGTATTTCGTGACCTAGAGAATGAAAATATACACTAAAAAGCAGTGAATAGTAGGTGACCCGGTGACCCAACGGGTGAACTTGCTCTTGTAGGTAAGTCGTTTCGGTGGGCTCTTTTCGAATTTTGGGCTAGGCCTTCACTTTAGTTGTAATGGGCCTGCGGCACTCTCTATATAACTTAGTGGGCCTACGGCGGCTCAAATACCTTGGTAAACAAGTGTACCAACTTCAGACCAAAAAAAATGCGTACCAACTCCACAGCAAAAAAGAGTAATTAAACAATTGGAATTTTTTTTTAGAGAAGAAACTTCATTCATAATGAAAGATTATAATGTGATAGAACAAAATTTTGCCCACACTAGACTTCAAATTGAACGTCTATACTGACACACTGTTTGAGCCAAGGAGACCCCGACTCTAAGCATATCAAAGACTGACTAATTAATAAGACTTTTTTGCAAGAGGATGGGCAACTTTATTACCCTCTCATTTTACAAATTGTCAACTACAAACTTCAAAAGACTTGACTTCATCTAAAATACTGCCTTCCGAACCAAATCTTCACTCTCGTCATGCAAAGCATTGATAACAATTCAAGCATCACCCTCAATCTCCACTTTCGGAAATCCGACATGAAGAGCAAAGCATAGTCCATGAAGTAATGCTAGGGCTTCAATCGATCTAGGGAAAGAGTCCCAACATGGGGTATTGACGTAGCTCCTTTCAAATGCCCTTGCTCATCTCTAAAAACAACTCCCAATCCACATATTCCTTTCTTAATATCACAGGCCCCATCAAATTCAGCTTTAGACATCCCACAGTAAGAGGATTCGAAGCGACCACAGCATCTCATCTTACACGCACAGCACTAGTAGCAAGTAGCAACTAGCAAGCCTCATAGAAGCAGTACGCTGTGCATTAGGTAGAGCCATAGATGGTGCTTGCATTGCCTGAGCAGTAGATGCCCTTGGAAATTGATAATTATCAATATAAAAGAAAAAAATATATATTTAGAGGGGGTTGATGATAAAATAATTTTAAACACTATTTCTGGACTTAGCCACCTATTTGATACATTTGAATTTTGAAAAAAATAAAAATGAAATGCTAAAAGTATACATCACTTAATTTGGCATTAACTGAAAAATCAATGACATCATTAAAGTTCATTGAGAGTAGTTTCTAAAATTTGATGGGGCCGGAAAAAGAGATAACCAATTAGCAATACCATGTGCGCACTTCTTTTTATGTAATTTTCATCATGTGTAGACACATATATGCTTTTATTACTCCAATCTAAAAAAAGGGAAAAATTTGTAAAGGAGAATAAATGAAAATCTGTAAAGGTGAAAAGAGAGTCTGTAAAAGGGCAAAAGAGAAAACAAAATCTGAGTTCTTTGACTACTTATCATGTCTCTTTGCTCTAGTATTTAAGCTCAATCCACTTTCTTAAAATTTCAACATACTGAACTGTTCATGTTTCTCTGCTTCCACTCTCAAAATTCCAAAGACTTAATCTCTAGAAACACAATGAAGATTGAGTTGCTGTGGGTTGTACTCTTCACTATCTTAACTATTGGAGAAGGAAGAAGAAGTACTAGCAATGCCTGCGATTCCAATGACCTGAAGGGCCTAACCATTTTCAAGTCTAGAATTCATGTCGACACTTCAGGCCGGCTAGATAGTTGGTCCAATGAAACCAGTTGTTGCAAGTGGAAAGGCATTTCTTGTGACAATAGAACAGGCAGAGTCACAGAGATCAATCTACCAGGGTTAATTACAACAGAGGATGCTCCTATCCAAGCCGAAATGAAAGGTTTGCTATCTCCTTCAATAACACTCCTATCCTCTCTAGAGGTCATAGATCTTGGAGAGCTCGCTGGTCTTTCTGGAACAATCCCAACATCCATAGGGTTTCATCTCCCAAATCTCCGAAAGCTTGTTCTCTATGGCAATAGGGTTTGTGGATCAATACCAGAAAGCATTGGTAAGCTGTCAAACCTTGAAGAACTTGTACTGCATGAGAATAGGTTTTCTGGGTCACTCCCACCAAGCCTTGGGAACCTTAAGAATCTAAATAGGCTACTTGTTCAGTCAAACCAATTTGTGGGTAGTATACCTGATTCATTTTCAAATTTGACAAATTTGGTTCATCTTGATCTTTCTAGCAATTCTCTAACTGGTCACTTACCACAGAGAATTGGTCAGCTTCAGGTCTTGAAAGAGCTTGATCTTTCAAGCAATCTTTTGGTTGGGGAAATTCCACCTTCAATGGCTAATTTAACTGCCATTTCAGTCATATCCTTGGACACCAATCATCTTGAGGGACCAATCCCATTTCCATCAAGCTTTGCCCAGATGTATTCTCTTAAGATTTTAAGGCTTCAATCCAATCATCTTACTGGAAAAATACCCTCCACCTTTGGAGAATTGGTCTCTCTCCAAAGACTTTCCCTAGCAGATAACAAGCTTGAGGGAGCAATTCCCTCTAGTTTGGGGAATTTATCGGCTTTGAGTGAGCTATACCTCAGTGGCAACCGCTTCTCTGGCCAAATACCAAAATCAATAGGTCAACTTTCTCAGCTTATATTGTTGAACGTCTCTCATAATCTGATTCAAGGACCACTGCCTTCAGAGATGTCTTCCCTTCGAAATATTGACACACTTGATCTGTCGTTCAACCGTTTAAGCCTCTCCTCCATACCAAAATGTGTTGCGGAATTGCCTACTATTTCCAGGATTTACATGGCAGGATGTGGAATCCAAGGGGAAGTTCCAGAGTTCTTACACAAAACTCCAATACAAGAAGTCGACTTATCTGACAACAATCTTACCGGAAGTATTCCAACTTGGCTCGGAAACCTTTCTCGGCTCTACATATTGAACCTGTCCAAAAACTCACTTGTTTCAAAGATCCCTGACTCGATTACTAACTTGGATCAGTTGGTTGTGATTGATCTCCATGCAAACAAGCTAGCAGGCTCCATAAGTCAAGTTTTCCAGATAAAACAGACATTCCCATTTGAATCATCACTGACGTATGTTGATCTATCTGATAACAGTTTCTCAAGTGGAATCGAGCAAATTGGTGTAAGACCACAACATGGCATTAAGTTTCTCAATTTATCAAGCAACATGTTGCAAGGGAAATTACCAACATCCATACAGAGATTGGAGTCGCTTGAAAGTATGGATTTGAGTACCAACAAGTTAGGTTTCAACTTGCCAGAGGGCTTAGGAAATTTGAGCAAGTTAGAGACGCTCAACTTGCAGAAAAACCGCTTTAACGGCAGCATTCCAAATGGATTTTTGAAGTTAAGAAAACTGAAGAAATTAGGTTTATCAGACAATCTTCTGGTGGGAAAAATCCCAGGAGGCAAACTGAGCGACTTTCCGAAGAGTTCTTACTCCAAAAACAAAGGCTTGTGTGGAAAGCCTCTGAAGCCCTGTAATAAGCACACATGAACGCGTTCGTGTGTTTGGAGACACAAGCTCCAAACATGCCTTTTGATCATAAGATGCTTGGAATAATCATTGTACTTTTTCAAACTAGTCTCCAGGACAAATAATTTGAATGAAATATCTCGTTTTAGCTATTTTTTAAGTAGGTATTGCTTGGTAATTGTGCACCTATTTCTTAATTAGGAAATTGGGAGCTATATCTATGTTAATTATTTACCTCCTGCTTGCTTAGACAACCTTGGCGTCCTTTAATCATATGAAGGAATGTTGCCTTGATCCGTTGCAGAATATGAGAGATTCTATAACTACACACAAGATAACACAGAATTTTCTCTTGAATTTTTGCTTTATTAATGAAATTTTAGATTTACACTGTTCCACAACTTACAGGGTCAAAGGGGATCTTGGGTCAACCCCAGTTGATTGTAGTTCATGTAGTCAATTCCATTCAACCGTATACAACATAAGATCTGCTCTGGCAACTCTTCGGGTTTGTTCCCCTGTTTGGAAAGGCAGATATAAGGTATAGATTAACCATCTTTCAAAAGCCAGCATGAAAAACAGAATAGGAATCATAGGACAAACCTGAATTGTGAGGCCGACATCCAAGATGCAGATCTTCAATCTATCTAGGAATGTTTCAAAACCTTTCCTAGATATATAACTAAATCTGTGCATATCCAAGTCAATCTCAAGGTAGTTTTCTCCCTGAAAATTTTCATTATGGTTAGCAAAACAAACATATATATATATATATATATATATATATATATATATGTAGAGTATATGCTGGACTTTAAATAAAATATAAGCCATAAAGTATAATAAGCTGGACTTTATCATACAACACAAGAAAAGAAAAATTGTTATCGTACAAATGAAGATCCACCATTACAATGTTGCACGCAAAGCCACAACTGGAAAAGTTTGGTCTACATAGTGGTCATTCAAAGCTACTATATATAAAACTACAAGGTATGCAGATTAAAAGATGACAAATGCTTTGTGATGATTTCAAGTCGTCTTCATTACCATAAGACACAACCCATTACTCCAAAGAATACATTAGAGGTGGGATCAAATTTAAGCAATATCACAAACTTACCAAGTAGAACTCATGCTGAGGTCGCGAAAGAACAGGTTTTTCATTGTAAGCCTGCATAAGCTTCCGCTCTGCTGTATTTAAATGAAGATCTTCCACATTAACAACACGTCCCAATATTTTCAACCTTTCTCGAAAGGGTGCAATTGTATCCACAGGAAAACCTTTAACCTTTTCAACTTCATCATCAATTAATTTCTGTTAAAAGAAACAAGGGTATGAGTTAAAAAGTATATCATGCCCTGTTCTGGGACGACTGTCCAGTAGCATGATTGATAGAAATAATATTTACTGAAACAGTTCTGAAGATAATAAGACTGCAAGGCAAGTTGCTAATGGCGCTCCATCTTACTCTGATACTTTCTTGAAAGTGAGGTGGAAGTTCTTTTGAGTATGACTCATTAAGCTTAAAGTACAAAACAAAATTCATTCCTTCTCCATCAGTCTCACCCTGAAAAATTGCAGCGGGATACAATGGTACCTGTAGAATCCATAAAGAGACAGCATCAGAATATCTAAATTAGTTTTACACATTCTATAAGTATAGCCATTTGAATCTCATTTAACTAACCAGAAGGTATCTTGAAAACCATTTTCAGCTAACTTAAAGATGGGCAACTATAGACAGATTGAAAGTCACAGGAAGAGGGAGACAACAAATACCTGTACATTTACAACAAGAATAGCAGGCAGATTTCCAGAAGAACTAGCAGCAGGGAGTTTCACAAACCGAGCTATATGATTTACTTTTCGCTGAGATAAAAATACGTCAAGACCAAATGGATAATATGCAGCATAGTTCGCAGCAAATTCCTTCTTCTTGTCCCTGCAATAAAGAATATCATCAATTTACAAGCTCAATAATGTGGTGGAGAAACTGCTCGGTCAACAAGAGATCCATAGGCGAATCTCAGATTTTGAATAGCTTTGAATTTTCCTATTTAATGGATAACATTAATGATCATTAGCATGTGATTATTTGATCAATGCAAATATGTACATGTTTGAGTGCATAAACCAATCGAACAGTTTTGCCAGAAGCTTACCTAAGATAGTTCACTCCCCGAATTTTGAAAGTGCGTGGCTCAATTTGTGACCAAGAATCGAACATGTTCTTTTCTATAGGGCAAAAAGGAACTTGGGAACCTGCTATTGGTCTTTCTAGAATCATCTTTGACGAAACTGGAATAATACATAAAAAGAATAAGTTAAGAGATTACAATAGGATATGCTTGTACTATCAGTACAACCACTGAGAACCAAACTTATGACCATGTTTGCTCAATCTACAACAGATACGAAAGGACTTAAAAAGAGGCTAGAAAATATTCTACAGATCAATGTTGATCAACCAAGTATGAAGAGAACATCAACATTCATCATATGTGGTCAGATTATGTGACAGTAAAATCTTAATGTCGAAAGGGCCAAACACTGAGACTCCCATCATACTAGAGATTACAACACAAAGCATATGAGCACTGAGCAGCATAAAATTATACTTCTGGATGAAAACCACGACTGGGACAGAATACTAAGGAAATGCATCGGCATGATAATCATGATGAAAACAGTATGGATCCCATATGTGTTTGCCCATTGCATATAATGGATTAGAACAGATCTAAAGATAGTTCGGTTCTTACATAAACTTGCATTGGCAGGTTCTTTCCATTTGAAGGGAAGTTTTATGGCAGCCCTTTTCCTTGCACTTGGTGGACTATAACTTAGTGAGCGTCTCTTTCCATCTGAGGATTCAGTTGAAACAAGACAAGGCAGACAGTTGCTTGGAAGAATCCCACAATTATCCAATATACCTTCCTCCTTGGAAGAACTTTCATCCACAGAGGAGGAGATTTCATCGAGGAATACAGGTTGATTTGCTTCGGTTGTTGAATGACCATGACATTTAGCTTGGGAATCACCGTCATTAAATACTTGTCTGTCGCCCTTTTGCGCAACCACAGTGACAGAGTTTGCAGAATTTTCTGGTGATACATCCCCTGCTTTATGCATCTGCTCCATTGTAGGGCCATGGACATCGCTAATAATATAGTCCCCATAATTGGCATCTTTTGCAGATGAAGTACTTGATACAGAAGCACGTTCAAAACCATTTAGAGATGAAATCTCTGCAAATATTAAGGGTTTAGTAATTTAAACAAACAACATCAATTAATCAGAACAAAACGAAAAAGAAAAGAAAAAAACATACATATATGACTGAAAATAGACATCTGTAAAGTTTTACCATCATGAACACTTAGGTAATCTTCATCACAGTCAGATTCCAATATTGCAACCGGATCAAACCATGCTTCTTCAGTACTTTCTGTGGATGCACAACAGTTATAACAGTTACAAGAGGCAAAGGCATAAAGAAGTTTACGGTGACATGTTATTTGAGAATTAGAATGCTTGAAAAGAAAATTCCACGGGAGCCTGCCTAGTTTGTCAGAGAAAATGAGTTCCCACATGTCATTTGTAATAAAAGACGAAAAACATAGGTTTGGTAGCAAAGCTGAAATATTGAAATGTTACTTTTAAGAAACTATGCGAGCTGATCATCGGGAGAATCCCAGAGCTGACATTACGTAATTTCAACAGAGCTGCAGAAGGACATTCTATAGAGTAATGCATTTCAGCATATAGAAACTTTAATTAGCCGGAGATAAACATTCTCGAGGGCAAAGGAATGAACCACAGAGATTCCAACAAGTTGTCCTATCAATCGAGTCATCACCAGTAATGTAGGCATTGCAGTAAGAAGTGACGAATTTCAAAGCCAAATTATTCTAGTTGTCTATCAACTGAACCCCAACACAGATTTCAAATGGCTCCCAAATCGAAGTTTCTTCAACTATTTAGTCATTAAAAAGAAGTGAAAAGGATTTGTACCAACACTGTACAGAAGCAGAAACAGAGCTTAAAGTGATCAATTGCCTGTTGGTCAACTGTTAAATCTCAGCTTCCATCAATCACATTCTTTCAATTACTCATAAAAATACTAAAAAGTAAAAACCAACCACCAAACAATGAACCAAAAAAAATTCATCCTGTTGAGATATTTTCAGCAACAGAGAGAGAGAGAGATTAAAATAAACCTTGAAAAGTGCGGCTGTTGGTGGTGGTGGAGCGATCAGGTGCGGCAGACCTACCGTGCTTTCCCGGTGATACCTCCGACACCGGAGCTGTCCTGGCCGGAGATGAGTTGAGCCTTTTTCGACTATTCTTCCTCCTATTCTTGGACCTCAGCCTCCCTCCCACGCACCGGTCCGGCGTGGACACACACGCCCCCATACCACCTCTCTTTCCGGCCGCTCAGAGATCACCCGCCACCATCTCCGCCACAAATTACAAGACAAAGACGACGAGGAAAGAAAAAGAGAGAGAGAGAGAGAGCTGAAGAAGAAGAACAAGATATTAGCCTACCGTTTGGTTTTTCCGAAAGCAAAAGGCTGTAGAGCCTTTAATTTGACTACACCAACAAAAACAAAAACCAAAACCAAAAAAAGAAAAAGAAAAAAAAACAGAGCAAAGGGAAACACGCGGTGACGGCAGTTATTGCTGTGGCAGCCAAAGCCCAAGAGCCGAAGCAAACAAGGCATCTTTTTATAATAGCAGCCCGGCCATTGAGGGTGGAACAGTAGGGAGGAGGAGGAGGAGGAGGGAGGGACCCAGTTACGGAAATGGGTGACACGTGGCGCGTTGTTGTTTTTGCTTTAGGTGGACGTGTGGGTTGTTTGTTTCACTGAATTTTGACGTTGGCGTTTAGCTTACGTTAATTGCAGACTCTCATGTAGAAAGTTAATGGTGGGTGTAGCACGTACTGTGCTGCGTAGTCAGTCCAGAAGGGTCACTGTCTCAGAAGCTGCGGAACAGTTTCGGCGATTACTATGAGGACGTCGGCTACTTCTTCTTATTTGGGTAAAAAAAAAATAAAAAAATGAGATAAATGGTAAAGGAAAAAAATAATAATAATAAAGCAGAGGCAAAGAACACAAAAAGAAGAACAACTTTCTGGTGATGGCAGATGGAGCGAAAACAAAAATGTTGAGATCTCGACTGTTTGTCCACTCATTCTCACCTACCAAAATTGATTACGTTTCCATATTATTAATTTTAAAAAAAATCTTTGCTGTAGCTATCTTTTGTTTATAATATCAACTATTTCATGTTTATAATTTAACAATTTAAGGAAGCAATTAATCGGAGCAGAAGAGGAAGGGAAAATGAAATAATCAATTAGTATTTTGGACTGTCATTGGTAGTTTGTTAAATCAAATATCAGTTGAGGCATCAAGTTAAGACCGGAGCTCATTTTCTATTCATTGTTTCAACCTCGCAAGGTCAGCTTCTCCCATAATAAAGATAGATTTTCAATTTTCAATCAAATTGCAGTAATTGCCATTTAAAACAAATAAAAGCATATTAATGAGTGTTTTACTTATGATATGTAATCTATCATCAGCTGAAACATATTTGCCCAATCACTATGTGACTTCTATTTATAGCTTTGATATTAATTTCTTTTACATGGGAACTCATTCATTGAATTCTACATTCTTAATTTGTTAAAAGAGATATTTTCAAAAAAAAGAAATTTTAACAAGAGAAATTGAGAGAAAAATTGCTACCCTTTCTCATGACTGAAATATAGGACAGTAGGACACACGCTATTTGTACCAGAAAAATATAGGACGCACTTTAAGTGTTTGATGTGAAATGAGCCTTGTAAGTGGTGTACATGACTTGGCAGGGACCCATTCATTTTGCTCAGAGAGAGAGAGAGAGAGCTGTAAATTTAAACTTGCAATTTATTGAATACGAACACCAACACCAACACCAACACCGTTCCAGGAGGAAATGGTTCAGATGATAGATAGCAACAGCTCACATCAATAATCTATTTAACAATTAACATCCTGTTCAAAATGGGGCCTTTGAGGGCTTCTCTCTTTGGGCATATTGCATTGCACGACCTTATTTTACCCAATGACATTGCTGGCTTCCTGCCACGTAATATTTCAATTACTACACCTCCAAAATGAGTTGACTGTATGACTACTCGATCTTTAATTTTTACTGCAGACGGGGGATATCAGTTTTTAACACGACATGGTAACATGACTCAAACACGAGACATCAAATATACATACTCGAGCTGATAATTATATGATATCAATGCGAAAATGACACGACTTTGCTACTCTTGTCACATACAATTACAGCCCTCTATAAGAGTCAACAACCAACCCAGAAAACCAGCCCAAAACGAAAACTACTGCAAGCAATTGCAATATATTGAAGTTTTTACTCAAAGAGGAAGCAAAGGCACTTCTTCTCTCTGTGGATGTGGGAGTTTCTTTTATTAGAATCGTTATCCGAGTTTGAATCCAGACCTGAAAGTGAGTGAATTAAACTATTAGACGTCTCTACTTTTGTGGTTGATAGAGGGAGACATCTTTAATGACTTGTTCCACGGTTTATGGCACACATAGTGTGCCGTTTGTAATTCTGGACTCCACATTTGATTGTTTAATCCCTCGACTGTTCTTTCCTTCAACCTTTGGCAGACCAATCTACCCCCTGATCATACCTAGAGAGGCCTCACTCAAATATTAAAAATAAAAATAAAAACTAAGAAAGGCTTAGTCTTAAAGCAGCTATTGCAATTAACGAGTAAGAGATTTCTTTATGCGAATCAAAGTCCCCATTGTTTAGAAGCTTAGTGGAGTGGGTGTTACTCCAAAGATTTAGGTGGGTCTACCCTAGACACGAAGCTGGAAAAAGCCTGGATTTTTGGTTCTTTGCAGCTTCTTTATTCCTTGGATTAACTTTTGTAGTCTTTTCAGGCTTGAAATTTAGGGAACTACCCAACTAAACTACATTCCATAGCAAAGATCATCATCCACTGAAATCCTTAGTCTTTGAATCCCATATCACAATATAGTGTAGTAGTTAAGAAAGTCAATAAACCAAATACTAGAGAATCATATAATGATCTAAATCGGCAAGCAAACGTATTTACAATTTTAATAACTTTTCAGAAATAATTGCGTAAAGCACTCTAAATATGCATGTTTCTGACCGCATTAGGTAGTGTACAAACGCTTCATCAATTCTAAAAGTAACTCCAACCAAGCTAATTATATCCTTCATTGTTTAATAATCCTACGGTAGTTCCAAGTTTTCAAGATCTTAGTAATTTAATCGGCGCTGCTGGGTTCCATCTGTTTAAGGGTGTCTTGGTTTCTATCCCAAAAGAGATAACAAAATAGAATTCATGGATCAAAGAACACAAAGGGGCATCGTATGGGCAAAATTAACTAATTGAGAGTTGACCAATTTCTTGTCATGGGCATTTCTCGAGCAAGGGACACCATTAAATGTCATCTGGGAAGCAGTTGAGTTGACTCACGTGCCGTGCCGGTAAAGTTGCACGCCAACTTATCATGGATCTGGCTAAGGGGTACCACAAGAAGAAATGGAATGATACACTTTGCTCCCTAAACATGTTTCTAATTGATCCTTCAGATTGACGCCTATTAGTATTAGATTTCTTTTCTATTTTCCTTATAACAAAATGGTCGCATGTGGAGCATGAGATTAATGATTGGATCTGTTATGACATTTAGGTAGAGATACTTTTGATTTCTTTAGATAGAATATGGACGCCCTAAATCTATAAAACATTGACAAAGTTCAGTTCACCTAAATGAAGTTTGTTCTCAAGTGGTCAACTTTTTGCAGCAATGCTCTCTAAATTCAAACCAAGGCATCAATGCGTTCAAGGAAACCTGGACTACTAGGGATTCAAAATAGACTGAACACTACTAAGTCAGCCCAAATTTCAAATAAGGAGGGCTGAAGTCAAACATAGCCCAATATGGACTTGGCATCAACTTTTGAGGCAGTGAAAAAGAGTTACCTATTTGCTGAACAAGCTGTGTTGGTGAGCGTGTATGAATCAATACTCAGCACAACAGTAATATACAGCAGGCTTCAATTAACTCCTGATTTTCTGGCGCCGACTTCGAGTGTTCTGCATCCTCCTATTATGCTTCTATAATTAAGATTACTCACATAATTAAAATGATAGGATGATGCTATACATGAACCTCATTTTGATTGTGTGAGATTTCAGCTTGAGTAGATGAGCATTCTGATTCTATATGCGTTGATACTGTGCAGTTACCCTGGACATTTAAATGTGGACATTGGTCAAGATAAAAGTTTAATCAGTTATTTTGAGCTGGTTGCTAATGCATTCTAACATAGAGAAAACAGATTTCAGCCCAACAACATCAGATGCAGCTAGTGTGGCATAAAGGTGAACTTCTCATACCTTTATATCATTTGATAGAACACTTAGGACAGTAGCTCGCAATTGAGGGTTTGACGAAGCTGTCTGTGGAGAAGAACAGTGAAACTGCCGATTTAATTGAAGAAGAAGAATATCATTTACATTACTCAACATAGAATAACCAATTAAGTTTCTCATTTTGCAACTTTGAAAGTTCACTTACCTCTGACACACAGGAGTCCAAGTTATTGTTCTCTTCTAAGTTGTTGCTAACTGACTTGCACTTTTGAGATAGAGGTGAAGCTGCACAAAGTAGCCTTTAAAATGAAATTGCTTGTATCACATATGTTCATAACTTTCTTTTCTATTCCTATGAAACAAAGCATCAATAGTGTTCTTTGAAATAACTCAAATAAGGAAATGCCTTCATTCCCAGTGAATCATTCATTTGCTGATACAGAATAGTGGGTTGATGGTATCCCAGGTGGTCTACAAGCATATCAGTGTTATTCAGTGGCTTCCTCTAGTGTGGTCAGAGCAAGCTTAGGTATTACATAATTTCAAGTGTTCAATTTTCTTTTTCATAATTCAAAATATATTTATTTTAATGCTCACAAACCTGTGTTTCCTCCTGCGGCTGCCCTGTAATCCTTTTCATGAGCTTTGTCTATATTTTTCTGGATTGCATCTTCAATCCTGGAAGGCCAACGACAGTATATTTACGTAAAATATTAACAGCAAGGTCTAGCTAGTGGAAAATAACCTTCTTATTAAGGTGCATTATTACTTGTGCTTGTGATCTTCGATGAGAAAAAATGTCTGCAATAAATAACAATAAAAGTGCTGGAATGGATCTCTTGTGTGTAGAAGTCAATAGTAATAACTCTACCTATTATCTTCCTTCACCAAAATCATATTGCATCCTTGTTGGTGTTCCAATATTGAGGAGAATACCCGTTTGTCCTGGCATATAAAGTAAGAAATAACTCACACGGAAGCATTGAGGCATTAAAAGCATTACAAGAGCCAAAACCATAAAACTTAAGAATCACACCACATATAACATAGTTTGACACAACTGATAAATTAGAAATGTGACATTCAATGGAATCGCTATAAGTAAAAGTAAATAATCCCAAGCAAACAACTCCAGATATGAAATAGATGTGGAACCATCAATTCTGGCATACTCTTTCTCACCAGTTGCAAGTCAAATGTAAACAAACATCTTACAGTAACTTTTTTTATAGTGCTTGATGGAAAGTTTTTGAGCACAAACTATTATTATCAGGTTGAGATCAAACTTCTCACCTCTTGATTCATACTTCTAATAGTGTCTTGAATCTTCCTTAATATTGTGCCCAAACTTCCAACTTCAAAATGCAATCCCTGATCATGAAGTATTTCAACCAAAATTTAGAAATCAATAGCACAAAGCAGTAATGTCTAACTGAAAAATAATCTGAAATATAAACCTGTTTTTCTGAAATCAAGTTCTGTATGACCACATCCTGTGCTGATATAATTTTCTGAAGGTAAGGGTGGTTAAGACAATACATTGATAAGAACATTTTCAGTTAAAAGAGTAAGCCATATTTGAGAACCAACCAAACAAATGAGTATTAAACACTGGTCTGGATATCTCTTCCATTTGAGTCTTGTTGCTATTATTAATTTTTGCTGCCTCGAGCTGTGACTCTAGTTCCGAAATGACTTTATCCTTTCTCCGAGTCTCATCTCTATACCTTCTCAGTTCTTTTTCCTGGTCACAGATCTTCTCTGCATAAAATAGTTCAGGCTTCAATAAATTAATGGGTTACGAATTGTTTTGGTATTAAGTACTACATCGAACAAACTTATTCAGTAATAAGATGATTAAATTTGCAACAATTCAATTTTTGATAGAAGGACTAGGGTTGGTTTGATTCTGGCATAACAGCAACATAACAAAAATATTAAAGTTATCCCACCGAAGCTTCTTATGGTCAATCCCTAGGTAAGTTGATGTACATTCAAAAAAGTTGGTTTGATTCTGGCATAACAAAAATATTAAAGTTATCCCACCGAAGCTTCTTATGGTCAATCCCTAGGTAAGTTGATGTACATTCAAAAAAGCAATGAGCGTCACTGCCTACCCAAGTAACCAACAAGATAAGAAAACTACAAGACAGACATAACATTACAGAGTCCAAAGCAAATGAATGAATGCAGTTGAATAAGAACTTCGAGTTAGTGAGTTACCAATAAATACTTTCTCAAATGTGGAAACAGTATCCATTTTGCTCTTTAACCCAGCCACTGGAGAAAATCAGCAAGTTAAGAAGAAAAATGGCACGCATATTCAATGAGCTTATCAACGGTCTAATGTTGATGTAGATATAAGCATACAGTAAGAGTTCAAAAAGATGCTTGCCTACTTCCTCTTTCTCACTCACAAGGTGTTGCACATCAGCCACAACTTTCTTTACGGAAATTGCCTCCTTTTCTATCGAATCAAACAACAATAGATGCGAACTTATCTTCTCTGATAGGACAGCAATTTTTCTGTCTCTGCATTGAATTGCACGTTTCATCTCACAGGTGGATTCCTGCACACGAATGTGACACCAGTGAGCAATATATTGCTTAATTAGTATGAATTCACATTTCGGTCAAAAAACATTCACCGCATTGCATGACAACCAGCATCCACTGCAATAATTCATATAATAGCTCGCAAAGTTCATATAACAGAACCATAACTTAATTCCTTCCCAAAATATATTTTATGTCTAAAATATAAACTTCACATTAAGTTCCTGAACTACATACATAAACTGACAGGCATTAATAATCGGCACACGTAACACAAACCTCATAAGCAGTGACGAAAGTTTCCTTAGACTGAAGTAGGCTATGAATCGTCGCCTTCAGCTCTTTTTGCTTGTTCTCCAGCAAGGAATTGTCATTCTGAAGGTAACTAACCTTCACCAAACCAAAACAAACACAATCGGAAACCGAAAAACAGACTCAATCTACAATCACAGTCACTACTATTTCTCACAAGCATTTCATCAAACAAGTTATCTGCAAAAAAAAAGATCAACGAACCTCTCTTTGGAGTTTTTGTCGGAGCTCATTGGAGGAAGCTAATTCGGCTTGAAATTCCTGCAACTTCCGGCCGTAATCTTCATCGGTTTGCTTCTGTTTCTGTATCCAAACACTTAAATTGATACGATCGAGCAAAAAAAAAAAACTTCAATCGAGAAAAAGCGTAGAGTGAATTGCAGAGCAAAACCTGAACAAGAAGATGAAGTTGTTCGGTGGCGGAGCGTTCCCTTTCCTGGAAATTTCATTCATAGATAACGATCAGAGACCTAGAGAGAGAGAGAGAGAGAGAGAGAGAGCGGTGGTGGCGGTGGCGGCGATGAGAATTCTTACTCGGAGTTCTCGGACTTCGGTGATGAGAGATCGGAGCTGGAGTTTGAACTTGGAGAGTTTCAGCAACTCCATTTTCTCTCCGAAATGGTCCATGCCTCTGAGTGTATGAGATAATCTGAATCTAATTTTGGGACTCTGCCTTTGTTCAAAATCTCCAATGAATTGGATTCCCGCCTCTGAAATTTGCTATGGCGGTTTGCATTTCCTTTTTTTTTTTTTTTCACAACCTTGAATAAATTATCGAGGAATGGAAACAATATTCTTCACAACCTTTTTATCTTCCAATTTTCTTCAGACCGATAAATCTCCAATATTGGTTCAGTTACTTGATTTTATACAACCTTGAATAAATTAACCATAACTTAATTCAGCATCCACTTCAGCCGACGACTTTTTTTTTTTTTTGGAGTAAAAAGGTCATCCCAATATTGTATTTCAGCAAGCAGTACCAACACGACACACCCCTACGGGCCGTCAGAAAGAGCCGTATTACAGAGTACCCTAAGAACCTATTCTCAATACAGAATAAGAAACCAGTATACCCCCAGTACACTCACCTTTTAAGATTACGCACCTTTATTCTAACAAAAACCTAACGTTCCGAAGCGAATAAAAGATCAACAAAGCAAATTAGATCTTTGCGACCTATTCTCTCAAAAAAAGAAACTTGACCTAACCTCCTTTGATAAAAAAGAAGGCATACCCAATACTAAAACTAAAAAGAAAAACAAAATAACCAAGGAGGCCCAAGTCCACACAAGGAAGGCCCAACCTCCCACTTAAGGCCTAGAATGGAAACCCTAGCCTGCGCAGAACCTCCACCGACAGCAACATGACCGCCGGCGCTACTACTACCATCGCCGATCCCATAGCTCCCAGCCAATTGTTCAGACCAGCCACCACATCGCCGCCATCCTCAGCGACCCGAAAAGCATCGACAAACACTACCCAAGCCAGATCCAATCCACTCGGTTCGAACGACGTGGGTAGAAACATGAAACAACCAACAGACTCGCTCTCATTCCTTCCACCATCAACGAGCCACCCAGAAAAAGCCACAACGCTGCCAGACTTGAAATCATGCCGCACCGCCGCCAGCAGAGCACCACCACCGAGATACCCCCCCCCCCCCCCCCCCGCCATAAGGCAAAGACGCCTCCGATCAACAGAAGATGATCAGATGCAGCAAACTCAGCGACTCGATGAAGTCGAAGCTCACCGCCGTCCCCAGAATAGCGATCAGAGAGAAGAGAAAATCCCACCTTTTCAATCGTAGGTTTACCGCCGGCCCTCGGGTTAGATAGCCGCAAGCGGACATTCTCTCGTGAGAGAGTCAGAGAGAAAAATATGTTTTCTCTATTCCTTAATATTTGGTAATCTTGAAGCCGATGACTTTAGTTATAAGTTTAGTTTTATTGAAACTGTCATTGATATATTATGATAGTTTTTTTTTGTTTTGAATCAACCCAAACCGGGCGCCAATATATTCGTCACAAGCCAAAATAGGCCGCTACATACCCTTCCGCTGTCATTTATAGACAAACAAGAAGCTAGTGGTAGTACCTACGTACATATAGTCATACTCATTGTACAATCAAATACGTAGAGATAGCGGATATCCTCCTTCGGTACTACTCCAGAGACGCTAAAAAGAGAGTGCACATCAGTGCTTAGTTTCCTAATACAAGAAATTATTGTAATTTAGATAAAACTAAAAAAAACATAGGGTTGGGCCTAGGCCCTAAACCCTAGCCCAAATAAACATTGGAGTAGGGCAGAAACCAGCCCAACAATTTGCAGCCCAACATGGTAGTCCTCAAGGAAATTCGCCCCAGGCCCATCAAACCGGTTCGGGCCAGTCAGCCTGCTCCTCCCATCCCCCCGTTGTACAGCACCATCCGGCAAGATCCGTCCGACCCACGTCGCCCGATCCACGCCGCTACGCTTTGCACTGCCACGCCATCCTCTTAGCGTTCCAAACCGCAACGACCTGCATCACCACGCCGCCACGACCTGCATTACTACGGACCAAAAACCATCCCCGATCCAGGCTGCCCAAAACCCCACGACCATCGATCGAGATCCTTGACGCCTGTGATCCAGGAAACCCATCGGTGGGGATCGTAATACCGGCCGGTACAGCCCGACCACCACCATCTGAACCATCCCAGCCGAACCAACTGAAAAGCCAGAGCGCATTCCTCCGACAAAGTCACCATGGGCAATAGTTCTCCCGTCCGGCAGCAACCCCATGACGGCGGGAGGCCAGAGGCCATCCCAACATCAAGGCGCCGCCGGACGAGAACAAGAATTCAAACGGCGTAGGCCTTAGGGTTTCCCGAGGTGAGAGAGAAACCTAGAGTTTAAATATATCTGCTCTTGGAGTTGATATATTATGATAATTGAACAATCTCTAGTTTAGTTTATTGTCTGAATCCTAAACTTTGAGTGAAACGATATTATCTTTTTATTCTTTTATTGGTCAGTCTTCCAACTTATATAAATTTGTGAGTCTTGAAAAAATAGACACATACGTTAATTGATCTCTCATATCAAGGTTTTTTGTCTCATCGTGTTTAGGGATATCTTATTGGTTAATTAGGCTATATGTGGCTTAGATATTGTTATGGAGCTAAAAGTGCACGGATGTATTATTTTGACACAACTCTATACCGTTGTAGGTATGAAGGGTTTTTGTCCATTTATCCTAATTCTAGGGATTTTTTTTTTCCACTTACCTAATTAAGTTTTTTTAATTCTCCCTTACACATGAAGACTCTAATAAGGTATTCCCAAATGCCCCACTACGTTTTTTTTTAAGACTATTTTATCTTCATTCCTCTGTTACATAGAGAGAGAGAGAGAGAGAATGGAAGAGAGAGAAACCATAGGAGACCTCATCGAAGTCAGGTCACCGCCGCCCCCCACAGGAGTTTTCTGAAAACCTCGCCGGAGGTCCCCAAAGAGGTCGTAGGAAAGTTTATTACCCCCCAATAGAGGGGCAATAAACCTCTATTGCCCTCTAATAGACGTCTATTGCCCTCTAATAGACGTCTATTGCCCCCCAATAGAACTTTTGGTCGCCAGAATGAGAACTAATCTCTCTAAATTTAGACAAATAAAACTTTGATTAAAGAAAAAAAAAACGAGGAGATTACATCAATTCAAAACTTCTATTGCCCCCCCCCCAATAGACGTCGCCTCCAACAAACATCCATCTCGTTCGTATTTTGGATACCTGTATAACCATCGAAGACTGTTGAAATGACTAATTCCCCAATAGAATTTTCGGTCGTCGGAATGAGAACTAAATTTCGACAAATAAAACTTTGATTAAGGAAAAAATGAAGAGATTACATCAATTCAAAACATCTATTGCTCAATAGACGTCTATTGGCCCCTAATAAAACCTTTTTTTTTTCCTTTCTTTTTGGGCCTTCTGCCCATATTAAAAAAAAAAAAATTACAGAAACTGATTTGGGCATCAAGAAAATGTTTTGGGCACCCATGCATGTCCTCTTCTCCATTCCAGTTGCAGTCGAACTCAGACTAGCAAGGCGTAGAAGACCGGGATTTCTTCGAGCCCGTGGAGCATGGATCAGCGGCGACTGGGATCAGACGGCGGAGAATAGGGCCCATGACTTCCGGCTTTGCATCGAGATCCGAGTTCCCCACCGGCGAGGTAGCTCCAACCGGAGCTTCTTCGTCGTCTTTAGGCAAGCCGGCAGAGAGAGAGAAGAAGTCAAAGTCGGCGCCGGCAGAGAAAGAAGAAGAAGTCGAAGTCGAAGTCGAAGTCGAAGTCGAAGTCGAAGTCGGCGTCAGCAGAGAGAGAGAGAAGAAGAAGAAGTCGGCGTCGACGTCGGCTGTGAGAGAGAGAGAGAGCTGTCGGAGTGAAGAAGAGAGAGAGAATCGTGCTGGCTGGCATGGAGAAAGGAGTTGAGTGGCATCTGTGTAATTATTTAATTAGGCCGAGGGTAAATTTGTCATTTATCCTTAAAATTGGGTTAGTGGGAATAAAAATCTGTTGTTGGGCAAGTGAGATAGTTTTGGCCAATTTTAGTGCTTTGGGTCAAGAACCCTTAATTTATCCATTTATCTCAAAAAAATAATATAAAATTACATATAAAGTGTCAGTTTGAAACTTAAATTAGTTATAAGGCCACCAAAGTTTTCTTGTATACATAAGGCCACTTGTAGCTTTAAATTATTTTCAACCTGACAATTTTACGCTTCCACTAACTCCATGATCATCCAGCCAAAACGAAAAGAAATTCATTCTCTCTCCTCTCTCTCTCTCTCTCTTTCTCTTTCCCCGATCTCTCTTCTTCTTCGCTTCCCTCTGCAATCACCGGAAAGAATCAATTCCGGCCACCATCTCTCATCACCGTCACAATCAATTGAACCACAACACAAACCCAACCAAAGCCCAGCCACCCCATTGCCGATTAAGGCACGACGCTCTCTCTATCCACCCCCCCCCCCCCCCCCCCGCCCCGGCCCGATTCCGACGACCACTGCCTCCGATCTAGTGAGATTCCAATAGATCCAAGCTTGCAAAACCTCGAAACGGCACCGCCATGCCTAAAGACGATGACGACGACGAAGAAGCTCCAATCGGAGCTACCTCACTGGAGTCCAACTCAGATCTCTCCGGCCGTGAAGAAAGCGGCTTTGATCTCTCCGTCACGTGCAACGACGACGCCGCTGCCTTTTGAATTTGGTGTTGGTGCGCTTCCGAATTGCGTTCTCGGTGTAGATTCGAGCGTCGTCGACGTTGCCTTGTGTTATCGTGCTCTCGCTTGGATCTCCAGGCCTCGGGAAAGCATGATTAGGGAGCTTACAAATTGAATTTCAATTTTCTTGTTGTGTGATTTTGTATCTCTAGCTAGCATTAATTTATGAATTGTGCAAAGTTTGATGGTCAAGTAAAAAGTAGTTGTTTGATTTCTGATCTTGCACTTTGCTTGTGATATGATTCATAAAACTCATTTGTTGCTTTTGCAAATAAACTGATGTATCAACTTCAATTATTCGTGTTTTTGGTCGAGAAGTTCCTAAGCTTCCTTTAGTTGCAACGAGTAGTGGTAATTATAGCAAGGTGAGACTAAATGTACTTTTTGCTTTGATTAATTGACAACATGAAGTGTTCAAATTATGTGGTTTGTGCATTTTGTTAATGAATATGTTGAAATCACTTATCCAATTCGTTCAATTTCCTTCAGTTGTGCATATTTTGTTTAGTTCTCTCTATAATTGTTATAATGGGTTTTCAACACAATTATAGTAGCTTTTTATGCCTATTTTAGTGTATTTTCAAGCGGATGTCAGTAGCTTTTCTGTTTCATTTTGATTGATTTCAAGTCAGTAACTCTCTACAATTGTTATAGTGGCTTTTCAATACAGAGAAATTAGCTTTCTATGGTTACATTAGTATCTTTTCAAGCTGATAACATTTTGATTAATTTCAAATCAGTAGCTCTCAAAAACTGTTTTAGTGGTTTTTCAACACTGTGATAGTAACTTTCTATGTTTATGTTAGTATCTTTTCAAGCTGATGTTAGTAGGTTCTCTGTTTTCATTTTGATTGATTACAAGTTGTCTTTTGTTAATGGCTTATCAAATTGGAAAAGTATGATTTTGAATGAAATTCAATTTACTTCTTGTTGTGATTTCGTATCTCTAGCATTTCTTGTTTGGAATTTGTGTCACACTATCAACATGTACAATCAGTTGGTTTTGTGCAATCAGTATCTATGTCAGTAGTTTTTTATTACTGGTCCAGTAACTTTGTACATGTGTGATAGTAGTTTTCCGAATCTATGTCAGTAGCTTTTTATTATTAGTCTAGTAGCTTTGTACATGTTTTATAATAGCTTTTTGTACCTATGTCAGTAGTTTTTTATTACAGGTCAAGTAGCTTTGTACGTGCGTTATAGTAGCTTTTTGTACGTATGTCAGTAGCTTTTTGTACGTATGTCAGTAACTTTTGATTTTAGGGAGCGTAGCTTTTGTTTGTGATAGTAGCTTTTGTTGCTGGTGATAGTAGCTTTTGTGACCTGGCCGGAGGTTGCCAGAAATCTCATCAGAGTAGTTTTTGTTGTTAGCCACAGTAGCTTTGTACATGTTTTATAATAGTTTTTGTACCTATGTCAGTAGTTTTTTTTATTACAGGTCAAGTAGCTTTGCACGCGCGTTATAGTAGTTTTTTGTACGTATGTCAGTAGCTTTTTGTACGTTTGTCAGTAACTTTTGATTTTGGGGAGCGTAGCTTTTGTTTGTGACAGTAGATTTTGTTGCTGGTGATAGTAGCTTTTGTGACCTCGCCGGAGGTTGCCGGAAATCTCATCAGAGTAGTTTTTGTTGCTAGCCACAGTAGCTTTTGTGGTCGCCGGAGTTGACCGGAGACCTCGCCGGAGAGGAGAGAGAGAATGATTGTTGACTTTTTACTCTAGTGGCATTTATGTAAATATGTTGGTTTTTATATCCAAAATATAACACAATTTTTAATCTAGTGGCCTTATGAGAGAAAAAATTAGTTGGTGGCCTTATGGCTAAAAAAACATTCAAAGATGCACTTATATGTAATTAATAAATATATATAGTTGACCCTAGGATATGGATATGCACAAATGCACAATATGTAGAACAAGGTCAGATACGCTGGCTAGCTAGAACTTAACCGGATGGTAAACTTGTGATCTGCTCCTACGTTTTACTGATCATCTTCATCCAATCAGTGGTTACCAATCCTAAAAAGTAAATAGCTTCGAAACTATATTGAGGTCCCGTTTGGGATTGCTTCGCTTTTTAAAAAATCAGCTTTTGTTCAAAATTTTAGATTTTATTATGTTTGGTAAATAAATAAAAAGTAGCTTTAATTGAAAGTTATAGGTCACTGGCAGCAGATTTTAGAAGCAGCCTAGAGGTTGCTTTTAGAAGCTGCTGTACTCTGCAGTTGTTTTATATATTAACAGCACTTTTAAAAATATTATTTACCAAACACGAAACTGTTTTAATTCACAGTTGATTATTCTCACAACACAGCAGCAGCAGTTTTTTTTAAAAGTCACAGCAATCCCAAACTAGCCCTGAGTCGTCCAGTGAAATATTGAGCCAATATTTACTCGTAATTAGTTACCATATATATCGGTTTCGCAATATATATGGCGTGGATATAGATCCATAGAATACAAGACATGGACAGTTTCCAAATTAAATAGGTCGCGCAGATTATGAAAACATGTTGAGAAGAATTCCAAAAGCTTATCGCATATGTTCCCTATCTGCTTGTCCAATTAGGCTGTCTGGCATTGATCTATTTGCTTTTATCTTCCAAACAAACATGATTTACAGCTTTCATTCAAAATGATAATAATTGAAGACGAAGAAGAAGTAGAAGCGGGAAGCCTCTCCAATCTTCGAATTATTGGTTTCTGTCTTTCTGAGGGTCCATATAGTAGGGCATTGCCATTGTGTTCTTTAGCAAAAGCCTTGAAACTGGTATGTGGTACATGCCTAACTAATAAAACTCCAAAAACCCATGTAATGAAGCGCAGCTAAGAAAGCGCTGTGTATAACTTGTTTGCACCTGATAAAAATATCATTATTTTCATTTTTTAATTTCTAATTTATTACAGACAAAATCGATACTGTGTCAGTGTCTCCTTAAAAGAAAAAAAAAAAAAAGCTTATCTAGCAAATTTAAGGGACAGGTGCTTAATTCATGACGTAATTGCCTTTATTGGCCATGATTAGTGAAGGCCCCGTCTACTGATCAGCGGATGAGATTAGATTGAAGAGCAACTGTCGTGACATCTACAGTTACCAAACACCATAATTATTATTCATTTTTGTTCTTGCTACAGTAGGACCACTAATTTGTAAAGTGCTTAATTTAGTCTCAAAATTGCATAAATTACAAGAAAATATTAGCATTCGAGTAGCTCAATTGGGTGTAACATTGATGTCTGCTACTCAAAACATAAAGCAAAAAGTATAAATTAACTAACCAATGTTCGAAGACCACCAATTCAAATGCCTATTTTCTACATAGTAGTGTCTAGCTAGTTATATTTCTCTTTTATGTTAGCTAGTATGAAAAATGTTTGTAGAACAGTTGTTAAAAGTGAATGTGGTAGAAGATCGGTAACCAAAATATATTGATTAAACTACTTTCATATACTTATAAGTTAACCAACGTTGTTAATTAACGTGATTTTAATTAAGAAAAATTCATTATTAAATAGTTTGAAGTTAATAATTTTCATATATGGAATGTGGTGCAGATAGATCAACGTAAATACCTGCAAGTTGCAAATACAAACAGAAAAAAATTATTTAAACTAGAGAATTCAAACCTAGCTAAATCTCAGCAGGAAAAAAGAAAATGCTCTTGTACCATGGAATACAACCCTAATCTCAGGCAATTATATCAGCCGGTTGTTGTTGGAAGTCTATATATCCATGCAATATTCCATATATATATATATATATATATATATAGAAGTACGTACTCTGATATATGATTGATCTGCATGATATATACGAACAAGTATACAAGTACGTACTGGAGAGGCGAATCACTCTTTACCTAATTAGAGAGAGAGAGAGAGAGAGAGAGAGAGAGAGAGAGAGAGAGAGCAAAAATAGTACAGAACAAGCAGCATCTGGCCGCCGGCCATTCGTAAAATGATAGGGGGAACCGATCACCTGACAGCGAGCATATCATATTACGACGTGTAGTAGTATCCCACGTGCCAATGCTCAAACTGATGATCGAATTCAATTCCTCCATTACTAGTCTCGGTAATTTTGTTAACCTAATTTTAATCCACATTTGTTCTGGATTCTGCACATGAAGGTTTCAACCCCAAATCAAAACGATGACGACACAATACAAAAGCTTCACTTGCTTTGCTGGTAAACATATCGATCTGGTGCATGTAAACGACAAAGAACAGGCCACAGTCGCAATCAGCACGTGATGAAATAGATCCAACAACTCATGCACGAACCAGCAGTTTGGTTTCCGAGTTGTACGCGTTTCACTATATTTCTTGATCAAGCAAGAGTAACACAAGCTTTCGACCAAGTGTGTGTGCCTAACCACATTTGATATTACGAGTGGCAAACTGGTTGGCCTGACGTGTGCGTGAAGCTTTCGCCTCTTGTCCATCACTCCTTGATAATTGACGATTCCATATACCAAACCAGGCAATCATCGATCGACGTTATCCTTTGGACTAGCTACCTAGCTAGCTGTTCAACCATGCAACCCTAATTTTAGAGACTTTTTATTATACTTCTACGACACGTTTTCAAATTAGCGTACATTTTTCCAATTAATCTTATTATTATGTTTTATATTATTAGATTTATTTCTCTTATTATAGTTAATGTTTCAAAATTAAAACATCATATGTTCCGAAACAAGATATAATTTAGAACAAATTTAATTGTTCGATGCATTCGTCACATCTAAGTAATTAAGTAAACACAATTTCACTAACTAGTCTTGCTAAGCACAACGGTCATTCTTTTCAACTCTACATAAGACACTTGCACGTACTCACTAAATCGTGTAAAATGTGCATGAAGGGGGAATCTTACTTTACCCAAAACAATTGCTTATTTCGTGCATGCTTCCATACAACTTGTATATTTGCACGTGTATATGGGATTGAAGCTTTGGTGAGTACATGGTATAAATTCACCGTTACTACTGGTCCTTAATATCCCAAAACATTTGAGGCAGAAATGATTCTCTGCGAAAGTTGTTTGGAAATGCAATTCCAAGTGGAGTGGGATAAGTAACAATAGGCATCTTTTTAATTTGGAACTTCATGATTAAGGAAATAGGTGACTTAGTTTAATAATAATCAAGTTACACAATCATATGTTACACCCACTAGTTTGCCTCAAGCAATAGTGGCTTAATGGGGACCAACTTTTTTCCAAATTGCTTTTATAATAGATTGGAAAAAAAAAATAATAGACCTGTGTTTGGATCTAATTTTGGAAAAAGAATAGAACAACATTTCCATTTTGGGAGGACGGCTATATTGATCATTGATATGCCACTTAACTAATTAGGCTAGGGTGGGCCTCCTTGGCTTCCAAATTTTGGTCCTAATTTTCTCCTAACGAAATCTAAAACCATGATTAGTCGTAAATTTAATAATTCATTAAACTCATAACACCTCATTGTCATAACAATCATTTAATAATTGGAAGCCCACCCACTAACCCTACTAAAAGTTGATCATAGATCATCTCCGACAAGTCTAATTTATCAAGAATTATCAACCTACCTATTATAAGTTTATAACATAAGCTTCAGAGTTAATATTAATTTCTAATAATTCCACGTACAAAACATCAATTGCTATTAATAGGTAGTACGTATTAATTTAAATCACTACAATGTATATTATACTTTTTCAATATCAGATCATATCACAAAAACATATTTCGATTGAACATTCTTGACTCTATTATTTGCATTTCGTTACACACTTGAACTAATCAAAAAGTCTCTTTATACTAAATGAAGTAACATACCATATTTAATTTTCATAAATTGTTAAAATGAGTAAATCTAATAATGGAAAGTATGGTAAGGTCCTAGAATGAAATTCTCGTAGTTTTAGGCATTATATCGCGACTCGTGGTCTGAAACGAGAAGAGAGTACGTACATTGAATTTGTACTTGGCGCTACAAGGGTACGTGTCACAGACCCCATTCCTTGAAGAACCACGTATCCTCCGCACCGTCAGTCACGTAGAAAATATAGTTTGACTGGAATAGTGATCTTGATCGACGGCGGAGAAGCGACGGGAAAGGCACATAATAATAAGGAGTGAGAGAGAAGAAAAGAAGAAAGCAAGAGACAGAGAAACGCTGGAGGCTCCGAGAAAAGCTCCCTCTCTCTCTTTCTGGAATGAAGCGGAGTGTCTCAGTGACTTGAGTCTCGCTTCCCGAGGCCGCTGTCGAGTTCCCAAAAATAGTGTGAAAAAAAAAATAAGAGACAAAGAAAACTTACAGTGCGCACCAATCTCCACTGTCCAAAGAGATCACGCACAGCTAAACTTAACTTGGTTTCTCTACTCTCTTCTATTCTATCTATCGCTTTCGGATCTCTAACTTATTAAAAGGGTTCTCCATTTAACAACTAGTATTTGAATCCGAAAGAGTTGAGGGAGCTACGTACTTTGGTTTGCTAGCTGAGGTGTTTGTGGATGCGAGTTATTGTTTTGAGATCGGTTAATGGATCCGCCGGTGTCGCTGGTGAATGAATGCTCGTACTCCAACGGCAATGCGACGTCGTATAATCTCTCGGAGATCTGGCAGTTTCCGATGAGCAGCGGCGGCGCCGGCATGGGAGAGACTGGAGGGGGACTGGGGCTGCGGAGGCCCAGTTTCGGGCAGTTTGGGGACGTTTCGGCGGCGATTCGGGACGTTTTGGGCGGTGGTGATCCGAATCCGATGAGTTTGGACCACCGAGCGAGGAAGAGGCGCGATGCTGACGAGGAGGAGTCGTCGCCGAAAAGCAGCGGCAATATTGGCGCGGTAAATCATTCTTTCAGTTTGGTTCAACTGCTAATTAATTTTCAATCTCATTTCGATCTTTGCACTGTGCACGTGCTAATTCACTGTTTGCTAATATTTTGCTTTGAGGTTTTTCTAAATCTTTATCTATTTTTGATTGGAATGAGACTGTTGTGTATGTTCAAAATGGAACTGAGCGCTGAGTTGGCTGGTTATTCATTGCGAATTGTTAATTCAATCTGTAAAGTGAGGGTACGTCTTTGTAATGATTGTTGTTCTAAACTTTTTTGCAGAACGATTCTGATGGGAAACGGCTTAAAACAGCGGGGAGATGTGGAGATGAGAATCTTGAGGCCAAAGCTGAGGCGGAAACGAGTTCAGGGAAGCCTGTGGAGCAGAACACTCAGCCGCCGGATCCACCTAAGCAGGACTATATCCATGTACGAGCAAGAAGGGGTCAAGCTACTGATAGTCACAGTCTTGCAGAAAGAGTAATCTACTTTCTTTTTTTTTCTCTCTCTCTCTCTCAGATCATATTGTAATGTGCATGTAAAACTGTAAATTTTATAAATTTAGGACTTTGGGGTCTGGGAATTGCTAGATGGATGGAGCCATATCCGAGAGGATGTTTATAGTTCTTGTTAGATACCCTTATTATGGTTATCAAACCAAAATTTAGAACATGATACTCATCAAGATACTGATGAGAACCTGTGGTGGACAGGCTAGAAGAGAAAAGATTAGCGAAAGGATGAAAATTCTCCAAGATCTGGTCCCTGGTTGTAATAAGGTATGGTATGGCCATTCTTTGAAATTTATTTCAACTACTTGTCAATTTCAAAGTGTATTCAAGTTGGTTTCTTTGTTTTTTGTTTTTTTTATACGCAACTAGTAGTCATCTACCCTGCAACAAATGACAAGTAGAGCTGCTGCATGTTTAAATTCAGTTTTCGTTAACTTTGCTGATGAAGGCAGTAAATCTGATTCAGGTTATTGGGAAAGCACTGGTCCTTGATGAGATAATTAATTATATCCAATCATTGCAGCGTCAAGTGGAGGTACGAGCCTTTCTTGGGTTTTTATTTTTTATTCTTTGGTTGCAGTAATTTTTGCTACATATTTCTTCTTGTTTTGCTTGAACTTAAACCTTATCAATTTCCGGGATGTTGCAGTTCCTGTCTATGAAGCTTGAAGCAGTTAATACAAGAATGACTCCTGCCATCGAGGTGTTTCCTTCTAAAGAAGTAAGTCGTATATGTATACTAGTGAGAGTTTATATAGTCCCCCTCCATGCTTTTAGATAAGCTGTCAATGTTGTTGGATCACAGTTCCATTCTCCTTGTTCATACTCAAGAGTCTTGCAGGGAACCTCTTTTTCCTGCAATTGTTTCCCTTGGCTGCCCATTTATCCACACTCAATGTTTTGGACAACTTTCTCTATGTTTGCTTTTCCCTACAATATTTGTTATTTGCTTTCATGATGAATTATGGCACTTTAGAAGTTGATGCGGAGAAGTATCTTGTTTTTTTTTTTTCACCCTTTCCCTTTCTTCTAAAGCGCAGAACAGAAAACATTTTATTTTTTGGATTTGTTTTCAAACGTGGTATCTGGCAAACTTGTAATGAAACTTGCAGACAACATTACATGGATGTTCTTGGTTTTGGATTGATAAGGTGGTTGTATACATCAATCCAAGGACTTTATAATTCATGACCTGCCACATTTTTCAATTACTGTGAAGCTTAGGTTAGCTTATGAAAAAAGTGAAAATTCAGATGGATTACTGTAAGGTAGGAATTTCCTCTTTTTTATGAACTGTCATTCTCATAACAGATCAAATTGTCATCTCAGTTTGGTCAGCAAACATTCGACACTGCTGCAATGGCATTCGGTACACAACCTCCAAGGGAATATAGCCGTGGATCTTCACCAGAATGGTTGCATATGCAAGTTGGTGGCGGTTTTGAAAGAACAACATAGCCCAGAAAAATCCTCTTCAACTGGGAATAAAAGTATCAAGACAATTCTTCCTACTTCAGTAGCTGTCAAAGAAAGTATACCATGATATGTCAAATCAATGCAAGACCTTATTTTCATTTTCTACATCAGGCATGGAGTTATGATACTGTCTACAGATCTGCTTAAGTTGGTAACTAAACTTCTCCATTTGTTTGTGTGTTGGGAAAATGAACTGTTTAACTTTATATATATAGCGAGCTACACATTCTTCTCCATATAAATACGCAAACAACCACAGGGAATGAGTACTGTTCTTGTAAAAGTATGTTGCTTGTTCCATATTTCTGATGCTCACATCTTGTGTAAACATTGTTTTAACATTGATTGGTTATCAAGCTGGAACTACGTTAAATAAAGTATCCTTGCTTTCTGGAAGTCCATATTGATTCGACAACAATCTATGTTTTCCAACGACTCTGGTTCCATTAACTTACTACATTGCCAAGGTATTGACATGAGAACTTTGATTATTTGGTTATTTAGTAACATCATTTAGTAATTCAATTAGGTTATATAGCAATTTTTTTTCATTAATAGTCTGGAAAATTGAATTCTACTGTAGCAGAAATAATGAAAAAAGACTACAATTTTCACTTCTACTCTCTAATAAGCAATAAAGGAGAAACATCAAGGGCAAATATAAGTACCTGTTGACTTCCAAAGAAGCTGATGAGGACTGAGTTGTGCCTCAGCCTCCTCACCTTGCCTTCTTCATCTTTGCCACTATCTCGTCGAGACCAAAGGGATCAGCTTCTTTAACATCCTGATCAAACTCAACCGGTCTATCTCTCGGACCTGCCCTTTCAGTAGTTCCTCCAAATCCTTTGTGAGGTTTGAAGCGATCAGTCTTCATGATCTTATCCAACTGCTCATCAGCACCTCCATAGGTATCAGCATCAACATCCTTCTTAGGCCTGTACAGGCTCGAGAGTGTAGACTGAGCAGTAAACAAGCGCTTCTCGTAGACATTGTACTGGTCATCGTTGCCAAACCCAGAGTCCATTCCTTTCTGCTGGCTAAACAACATCTGGTCATACATAACCTCTTCCCCTCTTTCCCCTCCAACTCCAGTAGAAGCCATGCCAAGAGCAATTTTCTCACTGATATCACGATCGCCATCTCTTGTGACTCTAGTTCTCTTATTCTTTGTCAACCTTCTCTCCCTTTCGCTCTCTCGACGAACCTCATCCCGCTTCAATCTCTCTTCTTTTGTTTCATCAGTATCCATTGCTGTCTTCTCACCATTAGGCTCTGGAATAGCAGCAGCAATAGCTGTTCTCTCTGCACGAGCTCTCTGAGCTATATCTCTTAGCTCCTGGTTTCTGCTTTCCTGCTCCTTCTCCATCCTCTCCATCTGAACTCTCGCTCTTAGATTAAATTCCTCCTTACATTTCACTAGTGCTACATGCAAAGAGTCATGAAGATGTGCAAATTTCTCACTGATCTGAACATCTTGAAGGCGTCTCCCATCAACTCCTTCGCGTTTGTCCAATGGGATTGTATACCCTTTCGGGTTCTTGAACTGTGAAATACAAGGCGGAATACTCCAGTCCTTCTTATCAGCCGCACTCACCGGCCTAGGAGGAGAACAGCACCGGGACAGGCGGCTCTTCAGAAGCCCTCGGGACATGCTTGTGCCGAAACTTGGGAGGTTCAAGTGGATCCACAGGCTTCTCCACCATCCTTATCATCCTCTCCTTAGCACCAGAGTTGAATGCCACCGACGTCTGTGATGGTCTGTACTTGATCAGTTTCGAGTCTTGGGTCTGTTTCGGTTGGCTTTTTGGCCGTGCAGCACTCAGTCTCACATTAACAGTCTTCTCAAGAGCGGCTTTTGTTTCTACTGTGGTTTTTTCAATCTCCTTCTGCATCTTCTCCTCACTATACATGTTTTCCTCTTCTTCAGTCTGTCAAAATTATAGGCACAAGGTCTTTCTGCTTTGAGAACACAGTTCTTTTGGCATTCTCGTTTTACTTAACAATGGCATCATAGGCTATGTTTCCATACGCATCAAAAGAAACCGGAAGAGTTTTGGATTGGGGCTTTGAGGACTTGGTGTCCTCCTTGCCCATGCCAAGAGGGTACTGAGGTTTATGAATCTCCGGGAAAACACCGCCGTCACGGAAATCCAATACATTGGTAGGAAGGACTGAAGAAGTCATTGTATTACTACTGATCCTCTCCTTGAACCATTGATCGTTTGAGTGGTCGTAGTAGGTTGTTCTGGTCGATTTCACAGGTGGAAGACGATGGATCAGAGCCGCCATGGTGATTAGGGCTTCGAGTTTTGTCGTCGAATTTAGTTTTATGATATGGTCATATGGATGCGTATTTGTGCTGCGTATTTCAAACACGCAAGGGATTCGGAAATCTTATTCCAAAGTAAACTAGGAAAGCTGAATTATTATCTTGGATGAGCATGGAAATCCTAAGGCTAAACTGAGAACCCGGTTTTGTTTTCACATATGAACACACCAGAATTTATCTCATTTTTTGAAGAAATTTTGAAGGAAAATCTCATTTTTGACCGATGCTATTTTAAGGGAGAGGTTCTAGCGAAGATTAATCGATTACATGATGACTTTAAATCAACGGTTGAATGAGTGGTCCAAATTTAAACTGACATATTATTTATCACTATACATGTCATCCAACCATTAATTAAAGAGTTTTTGTCCATTTACCCTATTTCTAGATATTTTTTTCCCACTTACCCCATTAAGTTTTTTTAATTCCCTCTTATCCAAAACACTCTAAGGAGGTATTCCCTAATACCCCATTAAGATTTTTTTTTTTTGTTTTTATTTTTTTTTAATACCATTTTACCCTCACCTTTGTTACTTAGAGAGAGAGAGAGAAACCAAGGGTTCGCCGGAGCCCGGTGACCGGCCGCCGGATTCCGATCACTGGTCGCCGGAATCCGATTACAGGCCGCCGCCCAACGGACGTTTTTGAAAACCTCACCGGAAAGGTTTATTGCGCCCAATAGACATCTATTGCTCCCCAATAGAGAGACAATAGACGTCTATTGCCCCCAAATAGACGTCTATCAGCCATGTATTGCCCCCCAATAGGACTTTCAGTAGCTAGAATTAGAACTAATCTCCCTAAATTTAGACAGATAAAACTTTGATTAAAGAAAAAAAAGATTATATCAATTCAAAACGTCTATTGCCCCCCAATAGACATTCAATTTTTTTTTTTCCTTCTGCCCCATTACTTAAAAAAAAAAAAAAAAAAAAAATCTAATTTGGGCACCTAAGAGTTGGACGTTTCTCGCCGGTGCTTCGGTCTCCGACTCCAAGTTCGTCGTCTTCAGGTAGCTTCGACCGGAGCTCTACCGCGTTCCACTCACTCACCGGCGTTTCTCAGTCACTCAACAACCTCAAGCCAACACAGAATTGAACCAATTGAAACCGTCAGAACCGAAAACCAAATTTGAATGGTTCCGATTGAATCTGCCAACAGCGGTGAGAGAGAGAGAGGAGAGAGACAGAGAGGTCGACGTGAGAGAGAGAGGAGGCGATGACCACCGGTCAGTGCCGTCCTTCGGGACCCCCAGCCCAGAGCCGGCACAAAGCGCGACCGCATGCCGGAATTCAATTCAGAGCAGCCTGAGGTCGTTGTCGTGGTGAGGCCGAGATTTGGGAAGCCGGAATTTGGTCTGGCTTGTTGGCGCGCGGTGCTGGTTCAAGGAGAGAGAGAGAAACCAGATCAGAGGAGGAGAGAGATGAGGTAAGTGGGAATAAAATATAATTTATTAAATAGGTTAAGAGTAAAATTATCAATTTGCTTCAAATTGAGTTTTGAGTTAGTGGGAATAAAAATTTGTTGCTGGGGTAAGTGGGACAATTTTAGCTGATTTTGATGCTTTGGGTCAGAAGAGGTCTTTCATTCATTTTCGTTGGCTCTTTACTTGTATGGTGAACCTGAGGTCTTTTATTTATTTATTATTATTTCTTTAACATGACCCTCTAGAAGCCTTTAATTCAATGTTAAGACTTTGGGTAGGGGCTGCCACGTGGTGGGGCCGTGTGGCCCTCCAATCAAAAATCTCAAATTTTTCTCTCTTTTCCGAAACTGCCCCTGATTTTTAATATGCAATACTCAAAATACCCCCCTGCTTGGGCACTGATTGGCCCGCCCCACTGCCACGTGGTGCGGGTGCAGTACGTAGGACTCTCTCAAGACAAAGAAAAAGTCTTGGGTAAAGACTGCCACGTGGTGGGGCCGTGCGGCCCTCCAATCAAAAATCTCAAACTTTTCCCTCTTTTCCGAAACTGCTCCTGATTTTTAATATGCAATACCCAAAATACCCCCTGCTTGGGCACTGATTGGCCCGCCCCACTACCACGTGGTGTGGGTGCCGTACGTAAGACTCTCTCAAAGACAAAACGTCCAAGTTTGCGCTGTACTTCCCATTGTTCTTAGAAAGATAAAAGTGAATCAAGTACAACACTACAACGCGGCTAGTTTAACTTTTTAGCCGCGAGTTGAGTCGGTGCACAGAACATCCCCAAGGTCAAAGCGGTGCAGAACAAACCATGACTTCTCGTACATGCCACTTATAAATTTATAAAAGTATAAAACGATACATGAATATACAAATCTGTCTCGAGTATGGCTTCCCCCTAGTGACCCTACTACTAAGAAAAAATGCTGCTCTCTAATTTGAATTAGATGGTGTAAATGTACATCTGGGACAAACCGTGGAGGAGACCACTACAGCTCCTGAAGACATGAAGCAGACAATGGAGGTGGAACAACTATTATGAATGGAAAAATACATTGACGAAACTAACACTAGGGATATGGCACAGCTAATGTACAACTTTTCCTACCCTCACTGTCCAGACAAAAATTTATACAAAAATCTTTTTCTTTTTCAGTTTATTTCTTTTTCGCTGTCCTTCTCATGCTGGCTCTCCGAGCAACATCCCATGCTTTTTGAGGGGCATATACACCTGCCTGTTTAGCGAAGAATGATTCATATCCAGGTGAGTCAAAAGCAAAGCCAGTGTGTTTTGAAATCTCCCGTGGGAGTTGAGCTACAGCATAGCTCCTCGCCTCGGCAGGGGTGAGGTTGTTTCCAATTTCCAGCAAATCTTCCCTGCGCCTACCTTCTGGCTCATCCCTGTGAAGTTCCTGAATTATCTGATAATCATATGGGAAGAACCATCTTTGCAACCTGTATCCAGATGACGATAGATTCATTCAGAAAATACATAGTTAAAACCAATTCCACACCCTCATTTCAGAGCAATAAAGATCGCATTTTCTTACACTTGGTAAACAAAGTCGCCAAAGAGCGCAAGAATGGGCACAAGAAGAAGTGTCATGTAGAAGTAGAATGTACTCATCAAAACAAATATGACATAATAAACACTTTTCTGCAGTAAGAGAAAGAATATGTTAGCATATTAAATAATTTGATGGAAATCAGCGAGGACAAACAATAATTATGGGACAAGGAATGAAGACCCACCCTATGGTCTGCAAAACAGTATATGAAAATGAATATAAACCACGCTAAAATGCTTCCTCCAACACTAATATAATGCCACCTTGTGATTGAATTACAGGTCATAAGCAGACGCAAGTTGACAGTTACTACAACACAAGTGAAAGCCATTGTGCTGACATCCATATGGCCAAACATCTTGCCAGATGAATCCACACTTCTAACAGCAGAGCTAGTCACAACATAGAAGAATATTAAAGATTGGTAAACAGAAAAGAAGGCCCACGTTGCCACAACCCTCCATCTGAAGAACACATTTCTTATTCCCTCCCTGTATAGTTCAGGGTACTTTTTGGAAAGGGCTGCACTGACATCCTGATAAAGACCACAAGACAACAATCAAAAACAGTAAGTGAATGTAGAGAGGAAGCAATGACATGCAGCCATCCTGTATAAATTTGCAGAAAATAATGCAATAATTTAGTATGTAATTACTTCTACAAATGCAGTAAAATTTGACATTATGAAGTGTAGGAGGGATACAATACCTTGTCAAAAAGCCCGACAATGACTACGGGCAAGGCTGTGAATATGACATTATATAGTGATTGATACCAATCATCATAGAACCTTTGACCAGAATATCCAGTATAAAAGGTGAACCAAAATTGTGTCAAAGTGAATGTAAGATTCTTGTAAAAGAAGTATGTGATGACCTGAAAAATACAATAAGACTTGTCAACTTTGCACAATACATGAAACATATCAAAGTAACCTGCAGAACATGGAACCAAACCTTGCATAATCTGATATACGACCATCGTCCATGGACAAGAAGTAAATCAGTAAGAAAGCGGAACTGGGCAATAGCGAAATCACTAGCCATCACTGCCTGCATCCCCTCTTGCCCACTTATTCCAACGCCAACATGAGCAGCTTGGATCATGCTCACATCATTGGCACCATCACCAATGCTAAGTGTTATTTTCCGGGCACCTTTTCTTACCATACTTGTCACCTGACAGCAGTAGCACATTTGAGAGTTGAGACACACATTTGAGAGAGGGGGGCGGAAAGAAGAGAGAGATGCACATTTGAGACGTAGTTTTATACATAAAAATATATCACTGTGCACATTTGTCATCTGCATCCTTGCAACTTAAACTAGATAACCAACGTTGTTTAAAAGGCTGTAATAATTGTGGCTGTAGAGTTCACTTTACTGATAAACTTCTGCTTTAATAGTCTAAGCTATTCTAGGTGTTCTCAGCTACCAAGAATATATACATACATACATATATATATATATATATATATATATATATATATATATGGCATACAGTTCCTTACATACACATTTTGTGGCTTGCCAGAAACCATAAATCTTCACAGGAAATAAGTTTTCAACATGCAGTACTCTGAATATCACTCTTAACTTCACTTCACAGTTGAGGCAAAACTTCACTACAAACTTCCGACCAATGGGATATATAATTAGCATAGAAAGAAAGTAACAAGCTTTACTAAGGGACCAGCCAGTCACTTGTTTGATTCAAAAAGCAGAAATTCATACAGCTTTTAAGAGAATGCATCTCCTTATTGCTTAAACAGATGATGTTAGGTTTGAATACTACTAGAAAGCTCACCTGTGCTTTCTGTAAAGGAGAAACTCGACAGCACACAACTGAATGACAGTTCAAGCTCAAGTTCAGTAGCATCACTCGTAAAGTTGGTTCCAAGGCATACATCAAACACTTGCCATCTATTACAAGTGCTAATTTTGGCCCAGACACAGTGCGAAGATAGTGCTGTGCTTCCTCGAGGCACCTCTTCAGATCTTTCTTCACTTCATCTTTAATGACACGAGCAATTTCCACTTGGTCACCCTAACACCAGAATCCAGAAGTACAAAGTAAGACCAAATACTGTGGTAGATAGTGACTTCTTATCTTTTCCTTTTTTTTTTTTTTTTTTTTAAATAGACCTGGAAGAAGAGGAATAGAAAACTCAAGAAACTAGGGGTTTCTGATTTACAAGCTAAAAGTTGCAAGCTACAGCCCTTTGCTTACCCTGTTCTCAGCTTCCCGAATAACATCAGTTTCTGAGCTGATAATGAACTGTTTCATTTCATTATTGATCAAATTGCATGCTGCAGAAAATTTAAAAAATGAAACTAAATGAATAATATCAGAGAGAAGATAGTTAAAAAAGCAACAAATAGCCCCTTTAAATATGGAAGGGTGAAGGGCCATAATTAAACACCAATGTTTAAGATACCACATACCATAACCTATATTTATAGCTGTTTCCATCTTGTCTCCTGTTAGCATCCAAATCTTGATACCAGCTCTAGCAAGAGTCTCTATACAAGCTGGAACTCCTTCCTGAAGCTTGTCTTCAATAGCAGTGCATCCAATCAATATGAGATCAATCTCAATGAGTTCTGCCACCTTCATTGAATTTCAAATTAACTTGCATCGATATGATATATACCTTGACTTTTTTTTTTTTTTTGGTAGGAAGACAGAACGGAAAAAAGAATAGGAAAAAAATGTGCAGAGAAGAATAATGAAGAGCAGCACAACTCCAGGTAAAATATACCAACAAACTTATAATAGTCCAGACCAAAACCAGAAAATGAGATTTCTTTAGTATCAAAACCAGACTGAACAAAGCATACCTCATCCAGCTTCTTTTCACGATCCCGTAGAGAGGATTTAGCCTGAATAAATTTCTCATTCCAGCTTTCATACACATCAGGACTTAAATCTCTATAGGCCAGGCAAAGAGTACGTAATCCAGAAGACCCAAATAGTTCCAAGTGTTTCCTTGATACTTTCTTCAGATCATCTTGGCCATCAGCCAGTCTCTCATAGATTACATTATCAGCACCCTGTTAATAGCAGGTTCGTGATATAATGTTACTTACTGGCCAAAAATCAGCAATTCAACCAATATCAAGCCCCAATAATCTATTACCTTGCAGTACAAGACAAGCCTGCCATCTGGATAACGGCATACAACAGACTGACGCTTCCTTGTACTAGTTATGCAACAAAAATTGCAATTAATTCACAGGACAATCAACCATGAAATCATAAGCGTATGCAAGAACATAACTCACCTGTTAAACTCGAGGACATTTAGAATCTCGTAAGACACATCTTGGACATCACCAACTTTCTCAACATGAGATTCTCTAACACATATAGTAGTCGGTGAACGCCTGAGAGAAAGAGAACATACTACCACTTAAATACACTTCAAGAAATATCAGAACAAAACTGAAAAGCCCCATTGATAACAGTAAAAATTGATTTTATATATCAAGAACAAAAACAAAGTTGAAGACCATACTGAACTTCCCCTCGACACTGGACAAAAAAAGCTAAGTTTGCATGATGTAAAGACTAAGCCAAATGAAAACATGATTAGTCAGACTGTTTGGCAGAGACTCAATTCTAAAGCAAATTGTGCCACCAATCACATATCGTCACTTTTGTGGTTTAGAAAATAGACAAGTACGATTCGCAGCATCCTCAGTGACAATAGGACACAACTGAGAGGTCCAAACCTGTAAAAGAAGAAACCAAAATTCTTCGCAGCAATGACCAAAGCAGACTCATCAGGGGATGCAGCTTGATATGTGATCTTCTCAGGGGACTCATCACCCTCTGGAAGTACAGTATGGCAAATAGCAAGGCATCTGAAAAATTCCTACAAACGAAAAGTAACTATCAGTATAGTTGTCAAAACTAACAAGTATGATATGCCTTCATGAAATGTAAGTGTGGAATTCCCTCTACCATACAGGAATGCTCACAGAAGGCATGAACATAAAAGTTAAAAGAAACTAAAAAACTATAGATTCCTTTAAGCTGTAAAACCATATTGTAAAGATAGAGATATGCACACCACCTACAAATAGCTATCCAAATCCCAAAAAAAAAAAAAAAAAACCGCCCAAGGAAAGGGAAAATAACACGCCTAAGATTATGCATGCTACAAGTAACTCCAGATCGAACCAAGTATATGAAAGGAAAAACCAAGTTGCTCCTAATAAATAACAAACCCACCTTACAGATATCTGGATTAGGTTCATTCCTCCAAGCTCCCCGCATGAGCTTGGCATCGTCGAAGTTAAATCCCTTGTCATGCACTGTGTCAGACTTGTACTCCTAGAAGAACATTAAAACCATAATTTCATTAAGAGGAGGCACGGTACATTCAAATATCTATTTATACGGTAATGTCTCTTCTTGCCAGTATCAAGCATGTAATCTAGCTACACCAAGGTTCAAAATATTGTCTGTGACAGACATATGGGCACTCAAATTTAAGGAAATATCAACAGATACATCCAAGATATTTCAGAAATGAGAAGCATTCTTGGGAGAATAAAATATCAACCACTGGACAAAAGGCAAATATCAGCAGATATATCAGAATCTGAGCAGATATTTCACACTTTAAGTCAGACTAGCAATCTAGATCATACAGATTTAAGCAAGAATCCAACTGATCAACCCAGGTCAGTAGTTGGCAATATAGCACAAGAAACTTTGTAGCAAGAGAACACTTTCATATATGTATACATTTTTAATATATGATATGTATATTTCAGAGAGAGAGAGAGAGAGACCTCATTAAGCTTTATACCACTTCTTTGTGCTATTCCCCTTTCTATTTCAGTGACACCAGTTCCATAGACCTCTCCTCCAATTGAACACTTGAAGAACTCCATCAAGTTTCTTGTTAAAGTTCCAGTTTTATCAGAAAAGATGTATTCCACCTGCCGAATGATAAGAGGCGTCACCCTTGATAAACAGATTTTATAGTAGCAAATTGATAGAGAATTTGATAAACACATTATTCAGTAACATATAACAAAAAAAGTTAATTCATGCTAATAAAGATGATGACATACTGATTATAGTAGGAGCACCAACAATATGAAGATGAAACATGTACTCTAAATTACAGAGCCAATATAGGAACCATTACCTGTCCAAGTTCCTCATTCAAATTCGAAGTCCTAGCCAATGCAGGGGTGTTGCTTTCCATGTGGTACATACGCAAGTCATTGTTGATATATTGGGTGGACTGAATAAATTTGATCATCTGAAATAGCATATAAAAATAAAATGATTTTTGAAACACCACAATAGTTATAAACATTTAGATAGAAATAAATAGGGATGATTGTTAAGAAACCTGCCTCAATGGAAATGTAAAGAGAAATAGGGATGATTGTTGAGTATAGAGTAATCAAGGTAAACATATTCAGAATGATGACCTACAACACCAACAAACAATATAAGCAAAAACAAATACTGCAAACCAATTTAATTGAAAAGGAATCCAATTCGTCTACAGCAATTATTCCATATGTTACCAGAAAACGATTATCAGGGTTAAATGAGCTGTACGATATGTTCTCTCCCTTTGATCCCCGCAGACCTAAGTAGTAGTACTTGTAGTTGATAAATACACCACTGCAGAATTGCATAAAACAAACATCACCATGCTGAACACTCGAAAAAGAATTTGAAGGGGATAATATTAAGCCAAATCACAGATTTGCATATATGTGTACCTGCATATGGCTCCAATCAGACACATACAAAAGAGAGTAATAAAAAGCCCAATGATAAGTTTGTCAAGTTTCCTCTCTAATGTACTTCTTTTAGAAGGAACATTCATGCTATTCATCATAACCTGCAATTCGAAAGTATCAAAATCTCATCAATCGACAAGTATAGACAGATGACAAGAGAAGTAAGGAAACATACATTACAATAAGATAAGATTCAAAATAGCTTCTTATACCCACTAACTTTACTATAACATTTCGAGGACCAGACACCCTTCAGTACGGCAGTATCAAAGACAAACAACTTAAGAGGAAGGTTTTTGTGTAATGCATTAGCAAAGAAGTATTTTTAGGAAACGAAATCAGAGTCACAACATCTAAGGAGACGAAATTTCCGATAAACAAAGAAATTGGTCAACTGAGTGACAGTCACATTTATCACTGATCTGAATACAAATTTGTGGTAAGAAACAAAAATAGTAAATTTTTTTATTCACTACACTTCATTCTTTACTACAAATGTTCCATTTAATAGAATAAAATTTACTGCACTTATGATACCTTGGTTTCATGACCGGTAAATACAACAGCCCCAACTATGTATTCCGTGTTCCTTAGGCTGCATCCCTGAAAATAAATGAGTAAGCCAGGTCAGTTTCACCAATTTTAAGTACAGTCAAAATCAAAATCAGCATCAAACAGAATACACAGACCACATTACAGAGAATCACTGCATTATAATTACACTAAGAAAAATAGTTCAGGACATACCACATTACGGAACTAATAATATTCACTATTGCAAAAGTTCATAAAAGACTACTCTTATGGGTTGCACAAGTATATTTGCAGCAAACAGGGGTGGCCATATTAAAATCACCTAGATACAATTCCACCAAGTAAAAAATAGACACAAAGAAAAGTAAGTTATGAGAAATAAATATCATACACGGAGAAGAAGATGGTTAGGAGAGAGAGGTAGTGTCTGCTTGTCAATAATGAGATTGCCGGTGAAAGTGTACAATGAATTGTTTGGTTGTTCACACTGCAGTTCTCCTGCAATTAGGCATATAGTATTCATTAGATTGAGACAGCAGATAAGTTCAGCCATTAAAATTAACAACTATCACATTTCACATGAGTTCTTTGATCACCATCTGACGGACACCAAGTATACCAACATGCATTTATAAGGACTTTCTGATGAGTAAATTAACTAGAATGCTAAACCTTTAAATTCAGATGCTTTCTCAGGAGTCAAGTAATCCCATGTCTTTTCCAGTGCTTTTCTGATTTTTAAATTAGTTTCCCCATCCAAATTTGCAGTCTGCAACAAAAGAATTTTTTCAGAACAAAAAAAAAGGGAGAACCTATCCATATTATTCATGAATAAATATTCACTTGCTAAAAAGTAAAAAAGATAAAGAATCAAAAACCTCAATGTAGCAGACACCATCTGCGTTTGTAGTTGCAAGAAAAAGAAGATCCGCAGGGAAGAATGCGTTTTGCTTAATCTATAGCCAAGTGAAACATCAGCTTCTACAAAAGTGATTAAAATCTTCTTCTACTCCGTACTACAGCCTAAACTATACCCTTACAGGACTACAAAAAGTCTTCATAAAATAAAATCAAATAAACTTCATAAACAATATAATAAGTAGCAGTATCCTCACCCTGACGATATCTCCAACTTGTAACCTTTTCCAAGGAATAGTTTCCCACCTCTGATCTTGCAAGACATCCACTGAATTATTATTTATTGTCATATCATTCTGGAAACGCTTCTGTTTAATGCACATGAAGAAGAAAACAAACAAGATTAAACTTGATCTTGGAAACACAGAAAAGAGAAGACAGAGAGAGAGAGAGAGGGGGGGGGGGGGATATATTGAAATCAAGGCTGCATATTATTAGTAGCAACCATACTCACCCAATCCTCCCATGCTTCCTTTACAAGAGAAAGAAAAAGCACAAAACTCAGCGGTACCACGTTGGTTACTGGATTCACGGGACTGCAGATTATAAATACAGTAAACTATGCTTAAAATTGTAACAGTATTTAAATTGCGGTAAATCAATCATGATCAGCACCAAGCATATTAGTGCCCACCAAACCAATTCTTAAAAACAAGAAACAAAAGAAAAGACAAAGTTCAATTGAAGCTATAATGGGTGATCATGATAACATTGAAGGCAATGTTCGTGCTATATGAGTGTGATGACAAATTTAAGGGATCATAAGAAATGAGGTGTAAATCCTTCTATTCTGGAAACTGATAAACAAAGCCTCCTTTTAATAAGTGCTCCATTAAAAACAAGATATTTAACAGCTTAATATACATGTCTGAGGCGTATTATCAACATTTTAAAATTGATGGTTCTAGTCAAAACATAGAGATTTTCCTGTTAAGAAATAGTTAAATTAACACTGTCGCATTCCAAACTGATAAAATAACATTGCTCCCCTCCTCCCCCAAAGAAAAGACGCAGAAACAATAAATTATATTCTTATATCTGAATATATTCTATTTAAAGATTCTTGAATAAATCAGACAAAGGTATATATGAGAGACAAGCAAAGCATCTACTCAAGGCATTTCATGTTAAAATTGCCAAATTAATCATGTTTTGTTTTCCAAGAACATCAACTCTGGTCAGGTTGACAAGGTAAAGGTGCTAATTGAGCTAACATATTGTCATTCTAGTAAATAAGCTACTTCTCCTTAATAAAGCCAAAAAAAAGTGATATACTAAATTAATATACCTGATTGGTGTTGTTGATAAAATTGAGATTCCAAGGAAGTAAAGGTTAGCTACCCGTCTGAACTGTCATTGAAAAACACAGAGTTTTCTCAGAACCATGCAAAAATATAAAAAAAAGTTTGGAGTAATAGGCACATTGCAAACCAAAAGTCCATCAGAAAGCAAATCAGTTTAACCATTCATAGTAACACAGGAGAACTAGATTATGGCAGTATAAAATGGACAGGCAAAAACAAATAAGAAAAAGAGAAACAGAAAATAATCTTTGAAACATAAAATTCTCCAAGTTGAAAACTAAAATCAAAGGAGATACAGAACTTCATCACCAACAATGGAGGTTGTCTTCTATAAACTCTTCTTACTACCTGGTCTAGCATATAATAAGTTCCAACATAATCATATTCATTGACAAGTAAGTTACCTGTTCAAAGAGTCCTTTCGGCAAAAAAGTTAAGAAGTTGTACTTTGTAGTTGCTATAGAATTCCCCTGGAACAATTGAATGCATACTAATTAAAACTTGATTAATACAAAATCGAGTCAGATAAAAGTGATAAATAACAAGACATAGGAAAACCACAAATACTACATATTGATAGACATTGTAAATCTCCTCATCTATTCCATCAAGAAACTGAATTGAAATTGAAATATGTATAACATCTCTGAGTAGAATGGGATTAACGGAATCTCAGTTAAAATATGCTCATACAACCTATTGGTCGTAGGTAGTGGAGGTGTAGGGGATAACAGAAAATGCTGTCACGCAAACAAAACGAACAACAGTAGCATCCAACCTCCAGTAGGAAAACTTCGAACACACACTACCTAATTCCAAGAAGGCAAAAAAAATCCTAATTTTTGTGAATTCTGTCCAGCAGAACAGAGGTAGCAAGCACTCAGTGTTGCACCAGCACTGCCGACTATTCGACGAAAAAGAGTGGCAGGCAAAACAGGACACTAGTGAAGCCTCTATAGACACTACCGAGTAAAACACATTCAAAACAGACTTAGATATCTTTCTTCCTTCTCTCTTAACACCTTCTTAGCGGCGGAACTTAAATTTGTTGCTCGGCATTGATGAGTAGGCTTCACTTCAGCAAAAAAGTTATTCGAAAATCGAAATATCCTCAACACCACAGAAGCAACCAAACCAATCCATAACTAGGCCAAACATTCCGATATCCTAACCCTCTCTTAATCCATCCTACAACTCTCAATCTCATCAAGCTAATTTCAGTGAAGTTCCGAATTTCCAGGATGTGCAACAAACAAAAACAAAATCAAACAACTCAGAATTTCAACCATTTCTTGTTAATTTTTGCCCTAATTTTCCAGCAACCAAACGGAGAACAGTAACGGATAACAAGAAAACGCAGATAGATAGATAGAGAGAGAGAGAGAGAGGGGCACCGACCACAAATTTGACGGGAAGATTAGCCTCGCGATCATTGCAGTAAATGGTGCGGTTACTCGGCGCTTGCGGCTGGACTCGTCCGAGCCGCACCGTCGTCGTCGTCGTGGTTCGCTCGAGCGGCGGGTTACTGCGACCTCCGAGCCTCGATCTCGACGACCGATTCCATCCGCTCATGGTTTTCCGGCCCGATCCGGACTCGAACGACTCGTCGTTTCCGGCAAATATTCTCCGATCGGTCTTCTTCCTCCGATTTTTTCGTAGTACGGACCGTCAGAACCAGAGGAAGGAGAAGTGTGTGTGTGTGCGCGTATTCAACGCCCCTCTCAAAAACCCGTTTTTTTTTTTTCAATCTGTTTTCTTTTTTATTTCTTTAATTTTTTCTTCTTCTTTTTTTTTCTGTTATAAACCGCGAATTTGATTTTCTTGGGCCGAGTAATTTTCTCGTGCGCGTGTCACTGCGCGTAGGAATGGTAAGATGTGGCGGCTTTCTAGATGTGGCGAGACAAAGCAGATGGACTGTGAGGTGACGCGCCGATGGGAGCGTGGTGTTTGTGTACGAGTTCTGTAGTAATCACCCTACGGCGTCGTTTTGTTGATGCTTTGGACGCTAAAGGGCGGTTGGCAGCCAGCAGCCTTTTAACTACCCCCCACGTTAGATATACGCGCTCAAATTTTGGTTAGTGGGACGCATTTTTAAGCCTTTGATTTTTTTATTTTAATCTTTTGGAGAAGTTATAGCCTTTGATCTAGGATAATGAAATGGGGCACAATCTTTGTGTGACCGTTTTCAAAAAGAGTCCAAAACAAAGAAGACAGCCCACAGTCCAAACAAATAGACCACAGAAAACCTAGGAGTCCATAAAACCGGTTGGAGCATTTGAATTTATAGATTGGTCCACCAAAGTTGGAAGGCCCGATTATTTGTATTCGAGTAAAAATCCTATAAATTTGATAACTGTTGTAAATATTATTATTTATGTGGATGTCCATGTAAATACTCATTAGTTATGTACTTTGATGTAAACTCTACCTCTATATAAAGGAGGCTAATGAGACTGAATGAGAACACTTCTACTTCCTCCCAACTATTCTCTCTCCATCTTCTTCCTACTTTATAACATGTTATCAGCACGCTCTATTCTTTTCTTTAAAACTCTATGATGATCCATGAGTCCTTATGGTGCAACTCTATTGCTTCTAACCATTACTCAAGATCTATGAGTCTTATACTTCAATTTACTTTTTGCAGCAATTTTTACGTTTACTGTATAATCTTTATTGGCAAGCATGCGTCAAAGCTTTCTCTTATGTTTGCTAATTATGATCTCTAACTGCACTTTGCTTCTATATATATAGTTTAATACGATTACACTTTAGTTATGCATATATATATATATATATATATATATATATATATATATATATATATATATATATATGGTTTCATATGATCCATGATTCGAGTACATATCCGAATGATGGTTTGGTCTCCCTTACTATTAGTTCATATATGACCCTACCTCTCTCTTTATTGATATTGAGTAACCATTAGTTCATATGGTTTCGTATACTGATGGTTTAACACGATTCCTATATATATATATATATATATATATATATATATATATATATGTATGTATGCCGTTAACATAATGGATATATGTTTTCTGTTTCATTACTTATCGCATATTTAATATGTATTTAAATAAATTTATCTTATCTGTTTTATCAAGCATACTTACTATTCATAATACAAGTGAACCTGAAGTTTCACTACTGCTACTCGAGCCAGAAGTTTCGAGTACATATCCATTTGAACCCGAAGTTCAAAAATACGGAATGTTAGAACCTGAAGTTCTAATCATAAGAACACGAACTTGAAGCTTCGTGCATATAATTGCGATCCAATGTTCACTTTATTTTCAAACCTGAAGTTTCGATATTGATTACTTATCTGTTAAGAACCTGTAGTTCTGACACTATATATGGATCCTAACATACCTCATCAGACGATTGATCAGATGATTGAATACAATTGATTATGTATATATGGGTATATTGGTGTTTGTTTTCACATGCGTTCATATATGGGCATAATTGCTGAAAGTTTTTAGTTGATCACGCAAATAGAATCATACCCGTTTTTCCTTTCTGACAATCCCAATTTTCTTTTGTCAATAATCATGCCTCTCTCCTTTATTTTTGGTTTTTCAACCAAAACCCAACGTATTATCCCATAAGGTGCAATAGAGGCATTAGTTTTTACTTGACTATTTAATAGCATTTTCTGGGTTTTTTGTCAGTATACACTCATAAGATTTTTTTTGTGTGTTTCCTTCATTGTCGTTAGACATCAATCCTAATTCGTCATATATTTCATGATTACAAGTATCAGTATATGCCTTATGTTGTCATCTACACATGTATTTACAAATTGATTAATATGAGAAGCAATCTTGACGTGATGAGAGTGATGACCACTATCTATGTTGATTCAATTTATGGCAGGATCAGTAACTCCCAAAGGCGGATCAATATTTTTTGATATCCAAGTTATACAATCTTACAATTATATGCATAAGTATGCTCAAAAGGTAAGGCCGTATGATATGATTTTATTGCTCATAGACGGATTTCAATGACCATTGTAAATTCAATGCGATCAAATTATTTTCTTTATATGATTACACGAGGGCCTGAAGTTCCTCAAAGATTGTGTAGTGGAAAATTGCGATATATGTTTGGCTCCAATTTTGTTGCAGCTGGTCAACAGTCTCTTTTCTTGCGCGGGCGTGCCAGCACCGTCGGGTGCGGTCGTCGGGGGTGTCCCTTGACCTGACTTCTTTCAAGCAATTGTGGACGAGGAGAGCATCAACCTCGTCGTGGGATTCTTTGTGCCTCGTGGCGAGGACTTTTGCTGAGCTTCTTGAAAATCACAATCGATACTCGATGTTGTAGATCGAGCAGAGCGAGAACCACTGGGAAGTGAGGAGAACTTGCTAAAGCGTGACTTTAGCTTGGCTGGGTTGCTAGGGCGTTACCCTTGCTTGGCTGGTTCTGTAACCGTTGTGGTCGCGGCACTACCGTCGGCTCCCGAGGAGACTAGGACCGAAGCACGTTGACAGAGGGTTTGGTGGCACTGAAAGTCGGCTTCTGAGAAGACTAGGACTAGGAGTGTGATCACCGGTAAGAGAAAGAGAAGGAGAGGAGTTGCTCTTAGAGAGGTTGCTCTAGAGAGAACTTAGATCATCTTAGAGATGTTGTAGTTGAATGTGAATGGGTGTCTTTAGAATGAGAGGAGAATGTGTTTATATAGGGAAGAAAAAGAAGAGTGAAATGATGAGTGGAAGAAAAATAATGAAAGTAGATCTAAGTTCACTTGTAAAATATGGAAAAGATAGAGAAAAGATGAAATGAAAGCAAAGCATGAAGGTGCAGCAACATGGAAGTGGTGATGATCTATTAAAGAGATTGTAGAAGAAAAATATATCCAAGGAAAAAGAGAAAAGCATCTAGCTTTCTTCATGTGGGTAGGAAGCATGAACATGTGAATATTGAGCTGGTTTTAGGTCAGTTTCTGCCCCTTTATTCCTTCAATTATTTCTCCAACAATACTTCATTATATACCTTCGAATTCTTCATATGAAATGTTCCACTATGAGTGTAGATCATCCTGACAAATTTTCAGATTTTTATTCCATGTGGTTGGGCCGAAAATGCTGCTGGACCTCTTACAGGTCCAGTTTTCCAGTTTTGCTTCTGTAGAAAATTGGACTGATTGTTTGAAGGCCTTCCACTCAAAAAAATCTCTGGCACTCTTCATAAGAAATGATCCTTGGGATGTCTAGATTTGATCTGGACAGTTTTAGCTCATTTCAATTTCATTTGGTTAGTCTGCCGCCTCTCCTTCCTTGTTTAGCTCGGTTTCTCCTAGCCGAAGTAGGAAAATGTGCTAAAGTTGACTTTTCATGTTTCCATGCTTCCATAGTAGGCTTTATTTAGCCTCTAAATATATATTTCGAGCTTGTCGACAATATATAGCTTGAGCCACTGACATTGGCTCAATTTCTCCAACACATGCCTTGTCAGGCCAAAATGTTCATTTTGGGTCCAAACAATATAAAGTCTCTCAAATTTATACAATTACGAGGGCCAGAAGATCCTTAGAGTTATATAATCGAGTATATGAACTCACATATTTTTGACCCCCAATAATTATAAGAGGGCCGGAAGTTCCTCAAAATTTTTAGGTATTGGGGTTTCCTCCTCCACATGACAATGTGAACCTGAAGTTCCTCGAGTTACATAATCAAAATTGCTACATGAAGTTTCTCAATGCTTATACAATTAACAAGGACCAGAAGTTCCTCAGAGTTATATAATGATCAAAACTGCATGTTGTGATCCCTGATCATAAGAGGGCTTGAAGTTCCTCACCTTATTTTGATATTATGTTCTTGTGCAATTAGAGGAGAGAAACAAGATTATCATATTTGTAAAATTAAGCAGACCAGAAGTTCTGTGTACTTTATTCATTCACGGAACCAGAGTTTCCACTATTTATTTATTTTCTTCCCTGCAATTTTCCTATTCTGTTATGTACTTTCATTACAGTACTTATCCTTTAATTTTTTTGTTACTCATATGGACCAGCAGTCTTATACCTCGAACATATGAATTTCGAATGTAATATTTTTGAACCAGAAGTTCAAAATTTCATAGTAGAACCTGAAGTTCTAACAGTAAAACTCGAACCCGAAGCTTCGAGTACAAAATATAAATTAGTTAAAAATGAACTTGAAGCTTCACTTTAGTCATCTCGAGCCTGAAGTTTCGAGCACCAAATTTATTTGAACCCGAAGTTCAAATTACGAAATCTTAGAACTTGCAGTTCATAGAAAAAATATTCGAATCTGAATCTTCGATTACACATATAATTCATTCACAGTTTATTTAACTTTATATCCACTTCGAACCTGAAGTTTCGAGTGGATCAAGAATGAAAAAGTTCTAGTATGTGTCACCCTCGAACCTAAAGTTTCTAGTAAGTTGTTTTCAACATGAGATTGTACAAGAACCTGAAATTCTAAATCCTGACACATCCCATTTATGAAAATGTTGTGTCAACAACATAATGCGATCGTGTTCATGGTCTTTAAAGCTCTGGTAATAACAATAATATTAGGTCTTGTAGATCTGATTGATCGATGACTCCGGAAGAGTTCATCTAGTGGAGTATAGTTGCATTATGCACCTCCAAAAGAGACATATGTTGGAAGAGCTTGCCATCTTGTATGGGTTGTATCATAAAGCCAATTTTGAAATGGCTAAATCATAACCACAAGAAGTTGAATAATGGCAAATGAAAAGACCATATAAGTGGTGCCCAAAAAAAATCATGGGAATGTTTTCTACATGTGAGATGGAATTAAGCATTGGGCATATGCATGTTTTGCACTCCATACTATGGCGGATTTTTATCAAGCCACTCTGGAAGAGAAGTGACCAAAGTGAATTGGTTTACAAGTGACAAAATCATGTGCTAAATACAATCCTCATAGTAGGGATAAAAATTTCCTAAAGCATGAAAATATTGTACAAGTAGTCTAGACCACACTCGAATTATGGAAAACTTGTTGGTCCAAACGGCATGATTCTCCTGATAAGACTGCCATACTAAAATGTTAGCGCTCCTAACGAGGCTGCACAAATAAAGCTTGCAAAAGCTATTATAAATGATGTCATGGTTGAACATTTCATCAAATATGTCAATCGCCTGAAGCGTGACATATCTATAGGTTCCAAAGTTTTAACTACTGTGAAAGAGAGGTCATAAAGCCCTATATCACTCTAACGCTCTAGATGAGGTTATGAGTAAAAGATCCACATTCTCTAAATAAGTTCATCCATGTGATATGATTGTCCTGTAAGATACAAGTCTATTGAGAAACGATGAAAGCCCCAGAAGAGGCATGGGTACCCAATATTAATAAGCTATATGGATAGCTAATGCATGCATATGAGAATAGTGTTAGCACAAAATGGATGATCATCGATGATTGATATTATCTATGGTAGCTACCAAAATTATCAAGGGCTATGATGACATTGAATCACATTCTCATACAAAATTCGACATTATTATTGGCCAAATTGGAAAGAGGCAATTCCAATGAATTTGAAACGTGATGAAATACTTTGACCTTTAACCCTACAAGGTACAAAAGGGTATTTATCAAAAGTGAAGATAAATCACTATGCCACAATGTCTATTTATAGACACATGAGATTATGAATATCTTCCCTTATACGAATGACAAGTTTCTATAAGTACAGTGTTACATATAGCTATTATATTGACGAGAGATTTATGGCACGTTGTCATTGTATATTATGAAGATCTTAAAGACACATTGCTAAAAGTAAATTGTCATTATAAGCGTATTGCTTATCAAATCCTTGAAGGATTCAAATGCAAGTCCATGAATAGTTGAAAGAGCCTGAAGCTCACTCATGGAATCAAAGAGTCTTAAGCTAGCTCATATGTACTCATTCCGTTATAGTTAACGTGACCTAAATTGCCTCAATTAGTAATATGATAAGACTACGAAATCAAATTCGAATTATGAATATAATGTTGCAACATATTCTAACTTTTGCAAAGTTATGAATTACTTAGAGCTCTTGAAAAGCTTATATGACACATATCAATACACAAAGATATTGATGTGTATGGCTAAGTATGCCATGATGATTTTCAATGTTTTAAACTATACAAAGTTAAATGTGTCAATTTATTTATATTGTTTAGCTATTACTTTGTGTATGAATTTCAGCATATGATATTGTTTTCTAACCTTATCATATGAGGTAAGGCTTATTGAAAATCGTCTAACTTTGTTGGTATTTCTTAAACTTTACAGGTATAAAAATTTGTGATGAGCCCCTACATGCAAAGCACACATGGTCTCACTTCAGTGATAGACACATCAAATTACTATACATGGTACATGTAGCTTATCGCATACATGAATGAGGCTTGCAACAATCAGGGGGAGATTCTCATCAGGGGGAGCATCCAGAAGCATGCTACCTAGGACATATGCGCGTTGTGCTCTTTTTGTCCTTCGACCAGGGTTATTTTTGTCCCACTGGGTTTTTGTTACCTGGCAAGGTTTTTAACGAGACAACAATAAGCGCGGCCAATATCATCATTCATTGGTGGACATCCAAGGGGGAGTGTTGTAAATATTATTATTTATGTGGATGTCCATGTAAATACTCATTAGTTATGTACTTTGATGTAAACCCTACCTCTATATAAAGGAGGCTAATGAGACTGAATGAGAACACTTCTACAGGGGCGGAACCAGGATTTGACATCAGGGGGGGGGGTCCAGATATATATAGTATATAATATTAAAATTTTGCAAAAACTTAATGTTTTGTATATTTCCCTTATAGAAGATGTTCATCTTCAAATCAAGCAAGATTCTATTTTATACATCTCCTAAACTCATGTAAAGATTACAAATGTTCATGGGAAGAAAGTAATAACTTATTCATCAATTACTTTACGTTTTCTTGGTAAATTAATTACTTTCTATTTTTCAAATAAAACAAATCAATTACTTTACTTATTCAGACATAAAGACCAATCAATTTAATAATTATGTTTCTTAATATAATTGATTAATTATTCAAATTGATTGGTTATAGAAGTTTTTGGGGGGTGTAATACTTAAATTAAGCCTATTTTTAATATTAATAAGGTAAATACGTAACTAAAATTAAAGTATACCAAAAATTTGGGAGGGGGGGGTCCAGACCCCTTCGGGCCTATGAATAGGTCCGCCCCTGCACTTCTACTTCCTCCCAACTATTCTCTCTCCATCTTCTCCCTACTTTATAACAATAACAGACTTTTTCTACTTGGATTAAGGTATTAAGTTCTTTTTTCTTTTGAATTTTGTAGATACTCGGATTATGTTTAGGGGAGTGAAATTGACAACCATTTTTTTTCCAAAGCACACCTTGTGTGTTTATAGTTGGACTAATTATTTTAATGAATTAGGATGCATAGTCGCATAGAATTTTTTTTGTTTTGTTTTATCCAAGACAACAACTTTTAGTCCACAATCAACAAATACATTTCATAAAAGTAGAAATGGCAAGAACAATAACATAACATGAACAACATAACTGGATGTGACAAGAGTATGGGGTCAGCTGGGCTGTGAAAGGCTGCCCAAAGTTGAGTTGATGTTAGTTGCTCGATCAAGGTGGTTTGTGGCCATCTTTTGCTGACGTGATCTTTCAATTGTATCCCATGCATTTAGAAACACATAGCAGAGTACGAAATGTAAACACGATCATGTTTCAGACCCAGAACCAGAACCAGAACCAACTCAACAACAGAAAGACAAAAGAAAGCACTAGGAAGAAAGAAATGAAGTAACGGCGGTCACTTTCTCTCATCTCCTGTGCCATTCCTTCATCTTCATTATGACTAGATTCAGAGGTGAAATCATTTTGCTCATGAGTGGAGGTAGAGTCAGCTTCTTCATCAAAAGAGCCGAAGAACTTGGCCAGTTTTTCTGAAAGGGACTGCTGACTTTCCTTCAATGACTCTTCGTCTTCCTCGTAATCATCATCACCTTCATACACCAAATGAATCCCCCACTTCTTCAGCTCCACTCCTTTCACATACGGCGGCTCTCTCCTCTCTACATGTATCTTATAACCATCTTTCAGTTGGAATACCAAAGGATGAGAAATTGGATACCGGCACAAGAAAAATTGATCTTCATTTGTATTTGGTACTCCTGATAAGACCAACGTTGAAGTGAAGGTAGGAGAATCCAGTATGAGGATCTTTGCTACAATATCTACCACAGCTGGGAGTTCTTCTCTTAGGTCATCTGGTATTTGATGGTTGAGAGAAACTACAACGGCTATAATCAACCCCTTGAGAACATGGTTTTTCCGTTCTGAGAATGTAATCACATCTTGAGAAAACCAGTCAGGTATCTTGCTTCCAGGAATGCTAAGAGTCCGTATTCTCCTCAGGTAACTCTGCAATAAGATTCAACATTTTCAAAAAACTCTTATGGAAAAAGTTTCCGATGTAGACTTTATACAAGGAATATATTTTCAAAACCAGATTAAAGTGTGTAGTGAGAGAGAGATGAAGAGAGGACCTTTTTTGCTAGTCTTTTCTTGACAGCTGATGAGCAACTGTTGCAGCCACTCATAAACAGCCTTGTCAAGGAATCCAAGCATTCAATGCCAGGAATATCTAACACTTTCTCACAATTTGTAAGGTTGAAATCTGTCAAGTTCTCCAGGTTTGAAACATCAGATATACTTTCTAATGCAACACAGTTTGCAACATCTACCTCTTTCAAACTTGAGGGAAGTGGAGGCAAAGACTTGAGCTTCTTACAGCGAGGCAATGAAAGTTTTTGGAGAGTGGACAGACCGCTCAGGCTGGCTGGAAGGCGGCAGAAACTATTACGGCTGAGATTCAAAGTTTCAAGTGATGATAACTTCTCGAAATCATCAGGAATTTCACCAGATATATTACAAGCACGAGCATCCAGTTCAGACAGCATGGACAGATTTGAGAAGGAAGCTGGAAGTATAAACTTCTCTTCTGTATGTCTCCCATTTTGAGGCTTCTTTCCCATGCTCAAAACCATCAAGCTAGAAAGCATTCCGAAGCTTTCAGGTAGTTCTGTCACTGCAGTTTCCACCATCTGCAATCGGTGCAAGGATTTTAACTGTCCTATTGATGCTGGAAGCTTGCAGAACTGTTTACATCTGTTCAACTGTAACATGGTAAGATTTTCCAGCCTCCCTATGGATTCAGGCAACTCGGTGATATTTGCTGCAGTTATGATTATAGAAGTTAGTGCCCACATGCTTCCAATTGACTCTGGTAATGATCGAAGAGATTCACATTTCCTCAGCTCAAGTTTCTCAAGTGTTTTCAAGGCACTTATCTCTTGTGGAAGACCTGTGATTGATGTCTCATCTATCTTTAACACAACTAATGATTTCAGTCCTCCAATGGAACCTGGTAGTGTTCGCAGAAATTTACCATGTCCCACTGATAATTCCTTCAAGTTTGATAATGAACCAAAACTCAACGGCAGTTCTTCAATTGGAGTACCGTAAGTAAAAAATTCCATCAAGTTATTAAGGTCACCAAGGGAGTTAGGAATAGTGGTCAGTGACTGACACCAGAACAAACTTAGTATCTCAAGGTTTGCCAAAGAGCCAATGGAATCAGGTAGTTTTTCCAAACCACATCCATTAAGGGAGATTTCTTTCAAAGAACACAGCTTACCAATCTCCTCAGGTAGCCCTTTCAAAACTCTGCACCGGTTCAAGCTGAGCTTTTCTAGTTTTGTAAGATGGAATATATCTTCAGGAAGACTTTCAATAGCAGTTTCATCAAGGAGAAGTTTTTTTAGTGATACCAAGCTTCCGATGTTTTTTGGCAGTCTTTTCAATTTTGAGCAACCGGTGAGGATTAGGTTCTCAAGTTTTCTCAGGCCGGAGAAATCACTTGGAAGTTCAACGAGGTTTGTACAGTCTTGCAAGTTCAAGTGAATTAATGTATTCAAATTCCCAATCGAATCATGGAGCTTGATCAGTCCAACGCAATTCTTAAGAATAAGCTTTTCCAAGGCATGATTCCCAGATAAATCAGGAATAGCAGTGAGAACACTGCAGCCGCTTAGATTCAGGAACATCAATTTCTCAGCCACCTGGAAAATGGTAAAGTTACAATCAAATTGTACCGGCACAAATAATAACCAAAGTACACTAGTTGGTGCCTGAAAACTAGAAAGGAAAATATAAGGTTCACAAAAAAAATACTATATATGAAATGTATTAAAAGTATAATCAAGACCTAATATCAGTCATGTATACACCTCTTGCTTCTCCGAATAATGGTGAAAATGATGCTGGTCAGATAAATGAAACCTACCTTATTTGTGTGACCACTACACAATCTTTCCACTCTACTGTCTGAAAGATCAAGGCCAGCAAGTCGCCCAAGGAAAAGAACAGAAGGAAGAGATTTCAGAGGACAACCTTTCCATTGTAACCACTTCAATTCAGAAGGAAGAAATTTGAAGCTCCCTTCCAAATTCACATAATTCATCTGAAGCAGTCTAAGATTGACCATAGCTCCGAAGGGTTTAGAGGGAATTGTAACCCGACTCTTTTTCTCTGCTTGATTTTGAAGATATACTTTGTATCTTTCCTTTAAGTATGTAACTGCAGATGTAAAATTGGGGCTACTTTGAAAGCTGTTCCAAGAAATTTTGTCACCGGTTAGATCCCTTGGCCCCTTCATTTTCCTTTCAGTGTCTAGGTCCTCTAGGACTATGCCTTGTATACATCTTGTCCCCTATTGTCAATCAATTAAGGTGTAAAAAATATATATAAGAAGCTGACTACAAGCAAAAGAGAGACAGATATAAATATATCTATTTGGCAGGAGCTATGGAATTTAGCTACAATCAGTTTATTGCATCTAGTGATATGAAAAGTCATAAATTTACAACAAATTGCCACAAGCAATGGATACAATCATACAAATATTGTTACACTTCCCTGCTAGCTTAGTATATATGCACGATTGTCTGATTGACCTATTCCCTAACAGCTCAAGCTTGTGAACTCCAATTAACAATCGACCAACAGCCTGAGAATTTTGGTTTTAGAATAGGTCTCTCATTCCTTCACTTAATTATTAATTGTAGAGGGAGGCTGCATGCAATGCATGTTTCTCTCCATCTGCCCTTTTGGGGTTTAGGGTTGTCTAACTCATTAGACAAATGTTTGTCTTTGAAATGACTGTGTGAATCACCCTTACTACATGGTAATCAGTGTAAAATGCCATTAAAAAACAAAAGAAACCATGACAACAGAAAGCTTCTTTAAATTCTAAACCTATAATTTGCATCAAAGGAATGTATAAAGATTATCATATGCTGGAATATGTACCATATCATCCTTGAAGACATTCATGATTTTATCATGTTCCCACAGTCTACTACGCATTCCAGGATCCAAAAGGCTTTCGTGTCTCACGATTTGTCTTCCCATGTCTCTAACTTGATCGTGCATCCACAATGTAGTGTCTTCTGTAATCTTAATAAGTGATTTTGCTGTGAGGTCAGCAATTGCTATCTCACCATCAAAACCGCAACTCCTCAATATGTCAATTGCATCTTCTCTTTTGGCATTCATTTTTACAATTAAGCATGCAATGTCTAAGAAGACACACTTCTCTTGCTCGTCTAGTGCATCATAACTGATCTTCAACACATCCTGAAGATGTTGTGGTCGAATCTTATTCAGTTTGTGCAGAGCATCTGTCCATTCCTCTATTCTCCTCTTATCAAACAGAAAAGAACCAAATACTTCAAGAGCTAACGGTAGCCCACCTGTAAGAGATACAATTTCCTTGGACAGATTCAACAAATTATCTGTAGGTTTATCTCTTCTCAGTGCATGGTAACTAAACAGTTGTAGTGCCTGGGACACATCCAACTCCCTGACCTCATACAACTTAAAATTCACAAGGTAACTGGCTAATAGTCCTCTATCTCGTGTGGTAATGATAATTCGGCTTCCTTCATTAAACCATTGTCCTTTGCCAACTAAAGCACTTAGTTGGTTTACATTATCAACATCATCCAGAACAACAAGAACTCGCTCATCAGATACAACTGCCTTAATCGCAGAAATACCAGTCTCAAGGTCATTCACAGGCACCTTACCGGGGGAAAGATCAGTGATGAGTTTGTTTTGAAGAGATACCAAGCCCTTAGGTCCTGCCGAGACTTCTCTAACATTTGAGACGAAACAGTGTCCCCCAAAATGACCAACAAGTTTATTAAAAATAGCCTTGGCAAGTGTTGTCTTGCCAACACCACCCATGCCATGAACCCCCACAACTCGAACGTCACTTGATCTAACATCTAACAACCTCATCACGTCTTCAATTCGGGAATCAAGACCCACTGTGTATGCTGCAAGACCCACCGGGATTTTGTTTATTTCAGCCAAAACCGTTTTGACTAGAGATTGAATCAACTCTGCTTCGTTGCTGTCAAAAATACATCACAAATACATTTTGAGTTTAGAAACTTGCCACATGGATGAAGATATAAACTTTAGTAGTACCTATAGCACACTAAGTGGAGCATAATCAAGCTTTGGGTATGAGTAGAACACCAACTAAATTGAACAAAAAGCCAGTCTCAAACTTGCAACCTAGAAAGAAAAAGGTCTGGTCTCACACTTTGTGCAACCTAGAAATTAAGAAAAAGAGCTGCAATTTGGAAACCCAATCTGAATGAAAGTGATACTGGAGCATGGGAATTTTCAGTACTATATAAAATTGGATGCCAAGTCAATCAGAGACATATTTGAATAAACAAAGAGAATAAGTATTGTAACAAAATTCACACCTCCAAAACACTCCAAAGAGCCGATCATATCTTAATCAAAAAAAAAACATGCAGAATCTCAAACATAAAGAAATCGCTCAAATTCTCAACCAAATAAACCCTAAATTTTTGAGATGAAAGACTACCTGCTGTTGACAACAAAACCAGCTTTGCCACCTACTTTGGCCATGGCGTTTTTCCATTTAGAGACCTTGTTGCTTTCAAAACGCTCTTCATGAGCTCTGAAGTCCTTTTCAAACGGTCCGCTCTGTCGCCGGACGTCGGAGGGGTCCACTTGGTAAAACACCGGCAGGATCAGTCTCCGGCCGCCGTCGCAGATCTTCGCGAGCTCCTCAAGGCACCACCTCGAGTCGGCGTATCTCGGCGACAACACGACGACGGCCGCCGCCGAGTCCTCGATCGCTTCCAGAAGACTCGGCGCGATGTCGTCGCCGCGGTTGAGGCCGTCGTCGTCGCGGAAGACTCGTACGCCGCGTCGTTCGAGCGCGTTGTAGATGCTGTTGGTGATGGTGTGGCGGGTGTCTTCTCCTCTGAAGCTTAGGAACACGTCCCACCGGAGCCGGAAACCGCCCACGGCGCCGTCGTACGGCATTGCTAATTGCTTCAGCTGCAAGGAGCTACTGTAATAGTGTAGTTTCCTGCTTTTTCACTGTAACAAAGGAAAGTGAGTAACAAAGAACAAGAAAAGAATAAGGAAGACTTTTGACTGATTTGAGAAGGGGGTGGAGTATACTTGTTGCTAGTCGCTGCCGTATTTATTCTGAAATGAAATGACTGGTGGAGGTGGAGAAGGGTCTCCAAAGCTAGGCCCAAGCTATGGCCTACTCTATAGTAAAGCAGGCACCTACTGAAATTTCCCTTCCACCATCATTAATTACATGGTTTTCCATTTTCTTGTCAAATATTTGGACTTCTTTCTGGTTATTATTAGTAATGTAAGGTTGTCCAAATTTCTTACCTTATTTCTCTGGTAATTGTCATAACTGATTTACTCGTTATGAGTTCTTGAGATTATTTCGTGCGGTGTAGGACTTCATAAATAGTATATATTCGTATAAAATGCATATACTAACATATATTTTTTTAAAAAAAACACTTCTATACCTCATAATTTTTAACATATATTATTAAATTTCCCATACTTTTGGATTACACAATTTTTATAGCAAACTACATATACCCCCTTGATAGGATTTCAAAACACAAAAAACTCCACAACATTTGGTTTTGAACATTTAAGGACAAAAGTTTACACTTAAGGACAATATGCTCTCCACTTGCCACATGTCATGAGTTAATTTACTTTTTTACCCTTAACTACTTATTTTGACTTGTAATCATTTTATAAGGATTAAATCTTACAAATAAGAACAATTTGCTCTCCACTTGCCACATGTCATGAGTTAATTTACTTTTTTACCCTCAACTACTCATTTTGACTTCTAATCCCTTTATATTACTTTTTTTTTTTTAGAATAATCCATTTATGTTACTTTTTTCCCCCTTAACTACTCATTTTGACTTCTAATCCCTTTATATTACTTTTTTTTCTTTTTCTGAGATTAATCCCTTTATGTTACTTTTTTTTTTTATTTCTGAGAATAATATGTTTATATTACTTTTTTTTTTCTTGAGAATAATCCATTTATGTTACTTCTCAAAAGCAAAAAAATATATATATATCTTTCTTCTATACGTTGCTAAGAGAATGAACTCTCATCTCATCGCCTAATCCTACTATTGCACTCGTCCAATCCTGCTACTGCACTCGCTGCACTCATACTCGTCAATTTTTGCTACTGCACTTGTACTCGTGTCCAGTTCAGCTACTCATGTTCTGCTACTGCACTCATCATCACCTAATCCTACTACTGCACTCGCTGCACTCATACTCGTCCAGTTCTGCTACTTGTGTTCTGCTACTGCACTCGTCATCGCCTAATCCTGCTACTGCACCCGTCCAATCTGCTACTGCACTCGCTGCACTCATACTCGTCCAGTTCTGCTACTGCACTCGTCATCACATAATCCTGCTACTGCACTCGCTGCACTCATACTCGTCCAATTCTGCTACTGCACTCCTACTCGTCCAATTCTGCTACTGCACTCATGCTCGTCCAATTCTGCTACTGCACTCGCTGAACTCATACTCGTCCAGTTCTGCTACTGCACTCGTCCAGTTCATGAAGAATATGTACTGCACACATAGTAGCACATAACAATAATATGTACTTCACACATGCACATTATGAGTGATGGGATAGTGAAACAATAGAGATCCCACAGAAGTGAAAATCATATTTTAGGCTCCATGTTTGGTTTCAAACAAAATCGCCAACAACAATAAACTAAACACAGTAGCACATAACAACAATAAACTGCAGAAAGAAACTTCAAATAAACACAGTAGCACATAACAACAATAACACAGTAGCACAGTAGCACAAATACAACGATAACACAGTAGCACATAACAACAATAAACTAAACACAGTAGCACATAACAACAATAAACTGCAGAAAGAAACTTCAAATAAACACAGTAGCACATAACAACAATAACACAGTAGCACATAACAACAATAAACTAAACACAGTAGCACATAACAACAATAAACTGCAGAAAGAAACTTCAAATAAACACAGTAGCACATAACAACAATAACACAGTAGCACAGTACACAAATACAACGATAACACAGTCGCACATAACAACAATAAACTAAACACAGTAGCACATAACAACAATAAACTGCAGAAAGAAACTTCAAATAAACACAGTAGCACATAACAACAATAACACAGTAGCACAGTAGCACAAATACAATGATAACACAGTAGCACAAATACTGCCCTCGTATTTGTGCTACGTCCAGTTCTGTTACTGCCCTCGTCATCGCCTAATCCTGCTATTGCACTCGTCGAATCCTGCTACTGTACTCGCTGCACTCATACTCGTCCAGTTCTGCTACTGCCCTCGTCCTCGCCTAATTCTGCTACTGCACTCGTCCAATCCTGCTACTGCACTCGCTGCACTCATACTCCGTCCAGTTCTGCTACTGCCCTCGTACTCGTGTTCTGCTACTGCACTCGTCATCGTCCAATCCTGCTACTGCACTCGCTGGTGTTATTCATTTTACAAGGATTCCTCTTTGTTTGTTTATGCCTATTCACAGAGAACTCAAGGATTTCAATTAATCAAAGTGAGTACAGCAAGAAACCAGTACTTTAGTTACTTCAAAAGCATGTGGGAATAAAATTTCCGTGCTTACACACAATGTATACATATACTTACAACTTATGTCCAGTATCACAATTAATGGTAAACCAAGTATACTGGCCGGAAATTGGTATTAACTAACAATCTATACACTTCCATCTCTTAAGTTCATAATCTTACTAAGAGCCACTGCATTTCTTAATTACCAACAATTATCAAGTAACCGCTACTTTGCAAAAGGTACAGCATCCAAATTCCAAATATCTTTCTTTCCCCTTCTTATTTCACGTTTAAAGACCAATTTAGTCAATGCATATACTGATATACAATGGTTCTCATCTTTCTATATAATCACTCTTAATTAAGATTGGATACCAAACTACCATTCTCTGTGAAATGAACTCAAATAAGCATGTAAACCAATTATCATTGCGCACAAACAACCATATCTCACCAAAGCCAAAATCTTTAAATAAAACCCAGCTGACCTTGACGACATAAATTTCAAACCCAGCACCTTCGTTGTACATCCATACTTTCCTGCATCAAACTTTCATATTCATTTTTTATAATAATCATGAAGAATCAGGTGTCCAATTCTATAATCAAAGTAATTGCCAAACTTTGTTAATTTTTCAACAAATGTCAATATCTACATGTCGAGATCATTCCCAGTATAGAGAATTGTACCTTTATGTTGCGTAGTCCGAACAAACCAAAACTTCCCAGCCCTTGTTCTAATTCCAACACAACTTCTATCAATCTCTAGTCTGCCCGCATCTGGGCAACCGATTAGTTCACATTGAAAGCTAACGGGCTAGCTATTCTTCTTCGATAACTCGACCAGAGACAAAGCAAATTCTCCGATTTCCATCAAGTTCTTCAGCTCTGTGAACCAAGCATTATCCAGTATTAATCCATGCCCAGAGGAACAAATTGAGGTCGGAAAAGGGCCAACCAAACCAAACTGTCACTATGAACAACGAACAATACAGTCGAGGTCTCCCAAATTCCAAATCTTCAAGTATAAACCAAAAGCTGTGTTCACCCACAGAAATTGGAGTAAGGGCTTACCTTATCGACCTTCATTGAAGCCAGATTCAAGCTGAGTGCTACTGCTTCAAAGATTTTGCAATGCGTTTTGGATCCGTCGCTGGAGGTTTTAGCATTTCTGATTTGAGGTTTGCGTTTTGCGTTTTGAGATTTCAGTTTTTGATTGTTGTGGATTATGTCAGTGGCATGCGCGTAAATTGTGATGAAATTTGGACATTTTAGTCATTTTCCATCAAAATTCGAAGCCAGGCCTGCTTTATTTGGTTTTGGGCTTGGGCTTGTGTCCTTATTTGTATAAAACTATTTGAAGGTGGGTTTTCTGTGTTTATATCTTTGGTCTGGTGCTACTGTGTTTTTCTACAATTTTTAAGTAGTGAGAAGTATAGTCTCTAGTGTAAAATGCAATCCCTTAAAAATGTAGACAGTTTATGTAGAATTTCTAAATTGCATATCAAGAATTCAAAGATTTGGAATTAGTGCACTACTGGTTTATCGTAATAAACAAATAAAATGATAAAGACATAATTTAGGGAAGATTAAAATTTCAAATTCTTGAAATTTGGTGCATTAGAAAAAGAAAATGGCAGTGCTACTGTGTTATCGTTGTATTTGTGCTACTGTGCTACTGTGTTATTGTTGTTATGTGCTACTGTGTTTATTTGAAGTTTCTTTCTGCAGTTTATTGTTGTTATGTGCTACTGTGTTTAGTTTATTGTTGTTGGAGATTTTGTTTGAAACCAAACATGGAGCCTAAAATATGATTTTCACTTCTGTGGGATCTCTATTGTTTCACTATCCCATCACTCATAATGTGCATGTGTGAAGTACATATTATTGTTATGTGCTACTATGTGTGCAGTACATATTCTTCATGAACTGGACGAGTGCAGTAGCAGAACTGGACGAGTATGAGTTCAGCGAGTGCAGTAGCAGAATTGGACGAGCATGAGTGCAGTAGCAGAATTGGACGAGTAGGAGTGCAGTAGCAGAATTGGACGAGTATGAGTGCAGCGAGTGCAGTAGCAGGATTATGTGATGACGAGTGCAGTAGCAGAACTGGACGAGTATGAGTGCAGCGAGTGCGGTAGCAGATTGGACGGGTGCAGTAGCAGGATTAGGCGATGACGAGTGCAGTAGCATAACACAAGTAGCAGAACTGGACGAGTATGAGTGCAGCGAGTGCAGTAGTAGGATTAGGTGATGATGAGTGCAGTAGCAGAACATGAGTAGCTGAACTGGACACGAGTACAAGTGCAGTAGCAAAAATTGACGAGTATGAGTGCAGCGAGTGCAGTAGCAGGATTGGACGAGTGCAATAGTAGGATTAGGCGATGAGATGAGAGTTCATTCTCTTAGCAACGTATAGAAGAAAGATATATATATATTTTTTTGCTTTTGAGAAGTAACATAAATGGATTATTCTCAAGAAAAAAAAAAGTAATATAAACATATTATTCTCAGAAATAAAAAAAAAAGTAACATAAAGGGATTAATCTCAGAAAAAGAAAAAAAAGTAATATAAAGGGATTAGAAGTCAAAATGAGTAGTTAAGGGGGAAAAAAGTAACATAAATGGATTATTCTAAAAAAAAAAAAGTAATATAAAGGGATTAGAAGTCAAAATGAGTAGTTGAGGGTAAAAAAGTAAATTAACTCATGACATGTGGCAAGTGGAGAGCAAATTGTTCTTATTTGTAAGATTTAATCCTTATAAAATGATTACAAGTCAAAATAAGTAGTTAAGGGTAAAAAAGTAAATTAACTCATGACATGTGGCAAGTGGAGAGCATATTGTCTTTAAGTGTAAACTTTTGTCCTTAAATGTTCAAAACCAAATGTTGTGGAGTTTTTTGTGTTTTGAAATCCTATCAAGGGGGTATATGTAGTTTGCTATTTAATTTATTACGAGTCTCTAACTGAAAGTCTAGCTTGTTGCCCTATATATATGGCATATATCATTTTGTACATACATATAATTAACTAGCTCCATCTGCTTGCAGCCGAAGCATCAATGGCGGATGAGGACGACGACTTTTCGTCAACTCGTCCCCATGTTGGCGGTTTCCGGCTGCGCTGGGACGTATTTCTAAGCTTCAGAGGCGAAGACACCCGGGAAACGATCACCAAGAATCTCTACGAGGCGCTCAAACGACGCGGCGTACGAGTTTTCCTAGACAATGACGGTTTGGACCGCGGGGACGACATCGGCCCGACTCTACTGGAAGCCATCGAGGACTCGGCGGCGGCCATCATCGTCCTGTCGCCGAGGTATGCTGACTCAAGATGGTGTCTCAAAGAGCTTGCTAAGATTTGCGAGGGCAGTAGGAGACTTATTCTGCCTCTGTTTTACCAAGTGGATCCCTCCGACGTTCGTTGGCAGACCGGACCGTTTGAGGAGCACTTTAGACTGCATGAGCAGGTGTTTGATAGCGCCACGGTCTCTGGATGGAGGACTGCAATGACCAAAGTAGGTAATAAAGCTGGTTATCCCTTCAGCAGCTCAAGGTATGTAAGCTGTGTGTGTGTGTGTGTGTGTCCCAATCTGGATTTGCATATTGGATCGATTGGGAGCTTTGTGATCCATGTCCTGTAAATATCTTGGATTTGTTGATCGATCTGCTTGTACACAAGATCGAAAACACTTTTTTTAAGAAGATCGATATATACGTACGCGAACTTGTTAAAATTAATCTCAGTTCTCAGGCAAACATGCCTCAGTTACTTAGAAACTCGATCTGTTAAAACCCCAGCTAGTATATCCATTTACGTGCTTAAATTATGATAGGTGTTCTTGTTGTTCACACGGACCAGAAGATCGATGATGAACATTTATATATTTCACCAGATCAAAATTTTGAGATGATTGCCGCCTTGCCGGAGACCTTCAAATTAAGTTGGTGTGGTGTACTTGATAATATATAGTTGTATTTGTTTACCAATTCCGTTGAGATATATATTTTTTTGAGCACTTGTTAATGTTAATTAGGGTTTTAGTACTATTTTTGCTACTTGCTGTAAAGATATACAAAATTTTTTGAAGACTTTTTTGGGATGGATGTATTATTTAGGCCAACTAGAATTATTAATTGCTTTCATTTTGTTGACTCATACATATCTTGGGGGAGCGGCATGGGCAACTTTGCAGATCGATCATCACTTTCATATAGTAATTTCCCATGTTCCTTCATTCACAGTAATCTAGTATTAACTTAATTAATAAGTGTGAGACTTGGCTAGTTGACTAGCTTCATGCATGCACAGTTTATTCACGTCCTTATAATTTATGAATTATGACCCGAAATATAATTGTGATCGTGTTATTGACAGAAAAGAAGCAGAGCTAAATCCAGATGAGGAAAAAAAGAAAGAAGCAGAGTTAATTGAAAGATTGGTAAGAAAGGTTATGACTGAAATAGACAAAACTCCGATGGGTCTCACTCCGTACCCGGTGGGACTTCATTCCCGAGTTGAAGAGGTGATGAAGCTGTTAGATATCGGATCCAAAACCGTTCAAGTTGTCGGAGTTCATGGCCTGGGCGGTATTGGCAAAACAACCCTTGCCAAGGCGCTTTTTAATAGACTTGTTGGTTATTTTGAGCGCCACAGTTTCATCTCAAATGTTAGAGAAATCTCAGCAGGACATGATGAGAAGGGTTTAGTAACTCTTCAAAACATACTGGTTAGTGATCTTTCCAATAGGAAGATGGCTAAAATTAATCAGACTACCGCTGGTATCGCTGCCATCAAAGTGGTTGTGAATGAGAACCGAGTACTTGTTGTTCTGGATGATGTTGATAACATAGACCAACTAAGTGCTTTAGTTGGCAACGGACAATGGTTTTATGAAGGAAGCCGAATTATTGTTACGACGAGAGATAGAGAACTCTTATCGAATCATCGTATCAATCATAAATTGTATGAGGTCAGGGAGTTGGACGGGTCCGATGCTCTAGAACTTTTCAGTCACCATGCACTGGGAATTAGAGAAATACCGGCAGATACCTTTCTGAAACTATCTAAGGAGATTGTGGATCTTACTGGTGGGCTACCGTTAGCGCTTGAAGTATTTGGCTCTAGCCTCTATGATAAGAGGACAGAAAAGGTATGGATAGATGCTCTGCACAAACTGAGACAGATTCGTCCACGGGATCTTCAGGATGTCCTGATGATAAGCTACAATGCTCTAGATGACCAGGAGAAGTGCATCTTTCTAGACATTGCATGTTTATTTGTTAAAATGAAGACCAAAAGAGAAGACGCAATTGTCATATTGAAGGGTTGTGGTTTTGATGGTGAGATAGTACTTACTGTCCTCACAGCAAGATCACTCATTAAGATCACTGAAGACACTACATTATGGATGCATGATCAAGTCAGAGACATGGGAAGACAAATCGTTACACAAGAAAACATTTCACATCCTGGCATGCGTAGTAGACTGTGGGATCGCGATGAAATCATGAATGTTTTCAAGTATGATAAGGTACGTACTCATTCCAGCATGATATTTATACTGTTCTTCATATATTCCTCTGATGAGATTTCTAGTTAATTATTACATGGCTTTACCTTTTCTCGACCCAGCTCCTTATATATTTAATTTGTATTACACTGAAAATAGGGAACACCATCTATACAAGGGATTGTCCTAGACTTTGAAATGAAAAGGATGGTGAGTGATATAGGAGGTGACAGAATTTCTTGGGACAACTTTCGGAGAAGCCCCAATTGTACCACTGCATTGACATACCTAAAGGAAAGATACAAAGCACATCGTAAAAGCCAAGCAGAGAGAAATGGAGAGGTTAACATTTCCTCTAAAGCTTTTGGAGCAATGGTCAATCTTAGGCTGCTTCAAATGAATAATGTGAATTTAGAAGGGAACTCAAAGTTTCTTCCTGCTGGAGTCAAGTGGTTACAATGGAAAGGTTGTCCTTCGAGATCTCTCCCTTCTGATTTCTTGCCTCCGCAACTCACTGTCCTTGATCTTTCAGACAGCAATATCACAAGTTTGTGGGGAGGGTGCAGTATCATGGTATGCTTCAATTGTCTGACCTGCAGTGGAGACGGAAACAAGGTATATGTGCTTCGTTTTACTACACAGCAATAAGTATTTTACTTTACATTTCTAAGGCGACAGTGATGCAGTTTGGTCATATCTGTAGTTGACTAAATATATTGTCTTTCAGGTGGCTGAGAAATTGATGTTCTTGAATCTAAGCAACTGCATTTACCTAACTGCTATTCCTGATTTATCTGGGAATCGGGCGCTACAACAGCTTAATCTTGAGCACTGTATTTCACTGATTAAGCTTCATGGCTCGATTGGGAACCTGAACACATTAGTCCACTTGAACCTTCGAGAGTGTTCAAAGCTTGTTGAACTTCCAAGTGATGTCTCCGGCCTGAAAAAGCTTGAGTACCTAATCCTATCTGGTTGCTCACAGTTCAAAAAACTGCCAAACATGGCCAGCTTGGTATCACTGAAAGAACTTCTCCTTGATGACACTGCTATACAAAGTCTTCCCCAATCTATCTTCCGGCTTACAAAACTCGAGAAGCTCAGCTTAAACGGGTGCAGTGAATTAAAAGAGCTACCTGTGGAGATTGGAAAGCTGTGTTCTTTGAAAGAAATCTCGCTTAATGGATCTGGTTTGGAAAAACTACCTAATTCCATTGGCTCTTTGGCAAACCTTGAGAAATTAAGTTTGTTCTGGTGTAAATCACTGACCACTCTTCCCAATTCCATTGGGAACCTCAATTTCTTAGTGGAAGTTAGTACTTATGGTACTCCACTCACAGAACTGCCTGTGACTATTGGATCGTTGTCAAGCTTGAAGGACTTATCAGTTGGGCACGGTCAATTTCTGAGCTCATTGCCTGATTCAGTTGGACGACTGCGTTCTTTAGTTGTGCTAAAGATAGAGCAGACATCAATCACAGACCTCCCACAGGAGATTGGTGCCTTGAAAACACTTGAGAAACTTGAGCTGAGGAAATGTGAATCTCTTAGATCATTACCAGAGTCAATTGGAAGCATGAGGGCACTAACTTCTATAATCATAACTGCAGCAAATATCACCGAGTTGCCTGAATCCATAGGGATGCTGGAGAATCTTACCATATTACAGCTGAACACATGTAGACAGTTCCGCAAGCTTCCAGCATCAATAGAACACTTAAAATCCTTGCACCGATTGCAGATGGTGGAAACTGCAGTGACAGAACTACCTGAAAGCTTCGGAATGCTTTCTAGTTTGATGGTTTTGAGCATGGGAAAGAAGCCTCAAAATGGGAGACATGCAGAAGAGAAGTTTATACTTCCAGCTTCCTTCTCAAATCTGTCCCTGCTGTACGAACTGGATGCCCGTGCTTGTAATATATCTGGTGAAATTGCTGATGATTTCGAGAAGTTGTCATCGCTAGAAACTTTGAATCTGGGCCATAATAGTTTCTGCCGCCTTCCAGCCAGCCTGAGTGGTCTGTCCACTCTCGGAAAACTTTCATTGCCTCACTGTAAGAAGCTCAAATCTTTGCCACCGCTACCCTCAAGTTTGAAAGAGGTGGATGTTGCAAACTGCACTGCATTAGAAAGTATATCTGATATATCAAACCTAGAGAACTTGACAGATTTCAACCTTACAAGCTGTGAGAAAGTGATGGATATTCCCGGCCTTGAATACTTGGATTCCTTGGTAAGGTTGTATATGAGTGGCTGCAATGCTTGCACATCAGCTGTTAAGAGAAGACTTGCGAAAAAGGTACCCTCTCTTGCTCTCTACGTACTAGTGTGTTTATTATATGCAAAATGTTTGAACTTCTACATGGTGTTTTGAGTAGGCATACTCGTTTGGTCTGATCGTTTACCCATGTGTATTTATATTGCTCCTCTCACCCAATATAAGTCGTCCGTGTGTTTGTCTCAACTTTTGTCGCACACGTGCGCCTGTGTAACTGTGTTGGTATTGAGTTGGATGCTCTAACTTCTAAAAAAAATGTTGCAGAGCTACCTGAGGAAAATACGCAATCTTAGCATGCCTGGAAGCAAGATACCCGACTGGTTTTCTCAAGAAATGGTTACATTCTCAAAACGAGAAAACCGCCCCCTCAAAAGTGTAATTCTCTGTGTTGTAGTCTCGCTCAACCATCAAACACCAGATGACACAAGAGAAGAATTTCCTGCTGTGGTAGATATTCAAGCACAGATCCTCATACTGGATTCTCCTACTTTCACTACAACATTGGTCTTATCGGGAGTACCAAATACAAATGAAGATCAATTTCACTTGTGCCGGTATCCAACTGATCATCCTTTGGTATCCCAATTGAAAGATGGTTATAAAATACACGTAATGAGGCGAGAGCCGCCATATATGAAAGGGGTGGAGCTGAAGAAGTGGGGGCTTTATTTGATTTACGAAGGTGACGATGACTATGAAGGAGATGAAGAATCATTAAATGAAAGCCAGCAATCCCTTTCAGAACAACTGGCAAATTTCTTCAGCTCTTTTGAATAAGGTGACTGCACCCGCACCCTTGAGAATGGTGGAACAAACCAGTTCCTTTATTCGTTCGTTTCGTACTTATTTTTCTTCTGTGTGGTTTAATTGGTTGTGATTCACGGGTTTGAATATGATATTGTATGTAATTTGTAACGACTTTACAGGCGTGATGGCCTAGCCTCCCACTGGGTTCAAGCCATCAAAAAAAAATTTGTTTGATACTAAATATATATGCTATGTTAGCCTCCCACTGGGTTCAAGCCATCAAAAAAAAATTTGTTTGATACTAAATATATATGCTATGTTGTAATCGGGTTACATATCGAGTTATCTTTCCGCTGTGTCACTGCTATGTTAAAGCAAATAGAGTAGCTATTTGTGCACTCTTTGCTAGTTGGTGCTTGTTAGAATACAAGTCTCCTGTAGAGATTTCTGATCTTATTTCGGAAAATACTCTAGATGCTTATTGTAATCAGGGGTTTAGGCTCCATGTCCCCCCCTTGTATTCGACAGTTTCATTAATCAAGGCTTGAGGGCAGCCGCACCAGCCCTTTATTCAAAAAAAAAAAATATATATGCTTTTGACTACCAAGTTTTCTTTCAGGCAATTTTAAAAGTAAAATAATGATAACGAACTCTGAATTGTATTAGACAAGTATAACTGATTAAAACTTATATGTATACGGGATCCTTGATACAGGCAGGGTCCCCTGCTTCTGGTTATCCAGCAAATCTTACAATTCCCACACAACATTCTGGAGTCCCAAATTTCTAATGCTGCGTATCATTGCTCAGTCAGGACTCAGGAGTGAGCAGCTAAATCAATATAACTATTTCCTCCACCTAAGGGTAGAGAGAGAGAGAGAGAGAGAGAGACTATCTTGAATCATAAGGATGACTATCTAAATAAAAGAGCTGTGAATTCCTAGTAGGCCCTCACCAGATACAGAAACATCTTGGATCTAGATAGTTGAATACAGACTGCTCCTTTCAGGCACATCTCTTCCAAGCAGCTGGGCTTATTGGAACAAAACCAGCTGGGGATACAAGAGCATCCACAGAAACATCATTCAAAGTGACAGGTATGGCTCCTTCCTCCACGATCTGTATTGAATATGATAGCGCAACTGCAACCAGATAATAGAGAATTGGATATCTTATGTATCTACATAACAGAAATGAAGTGTCATATTGTATGTCCAAAACCAGATATAATTACTGTAAACTAACAATAGTGAGTATTTACCACAGAGGGGATCCTTCCATTTCCGATCTTTTGCGAGCTTTTGGTACTTCTTTAGGAACATGTCATAATAACTTCAAGATTTCACAAGGAAAACCAATAATGGAGAAAACATTAGCCAGAAACTCAAGATATGAACGGAGGAGATGCAATGGAGTTTTAAAGTGCATGTATGTAGAATCAAGTCTTTGTGTATAGATTTAACATAGATTCCATGTTAAACAACTCATTATCAATGTATCAACTTTGGGTCCATTGGTGATGCACTGTAAATGAACAAATCACATGATATCAGCCACTACCAGGTTTACAAACATTTACTATGGTTTATGTTTTGAAGTATCAATACTTCCCACTTTATTAAATCATCCTATCGGTCCTTCATTGTTATAATAAAGATGAATTGAAACAGGACCTAGAATAAGATGTATCAACCCACCCTCCACTACGGCCTAAACGTCTTCCACATCTGTCAAAAGCAAGACCTAGAATGAAAACGAAAGTGAAAAAACAGGAAAAATTATACTATCAGTCTCCCAAATAAAAGTGCTCCGGTGCAGGTACGTAATGATGAGCAAGGTTTAAAATATATTACCAGGTAGGATGAACAAGTCAACTGGATCCTTTGCCTCCATAGCTACAACAAATTCATTTTGCAGGTAATCAACAGACATTACCAACCAAAGGAAATGTAAAAAGAACAAGGAATAACTACTCCCAAGTTTTTAACTAGTTTTTTGAGAGATTTATCATCCAAATATAAAAACAGCAGGAATTAGTGATTGTCCACATGAGTAACAGAAAACTCCACTTCCAGAAACAGAAGCAGGCATCAGGCTTGAGATCACAAAGTAGACATCTCCAGTTCACTAGGCCTAAAAGCAATAAACACACGGAAATACGAAAGACTACCTAAACCTAGGTTTCATTACATACAGAAATGCAGTAGGCTTTCCTGCATTTCGACTTTCAAATGCATAAATCCAACTCTTCGCAAGAGATGGGGAAATATTCCCTTCTCACAAGAGGTAGTTACTTAACCTCAAATTTCAGAACATATGTATCAACTGGTTTTCGACATAACTAACGCACACTCACTCAATCCATCTAAGCAAGAGCAAAGCTTGGACAGTGACAAAACTCAGAAAGGAATGCAAAGATTATGTTGTTTGAAAAAGAAGGTACCATCTTCATATTGTTTCCCCTCGGCATCCGAAAGCGCAGGTTCCAAAACGTTCATAGACTTCACAATCAGATCACCAACACTGTTAATCCTCAGCATGCGCATATTACTATTCCTATCCTCAACCCGCGGAACGTAAAGCTTTCTCCTGGTCAGCACATCACCTTCTTGACCTGAAAAACAAAATGAGCTCTACGAATCTCAACAATTTCAACAACAACATCAACATGAATGCTATAATCCACACACCATTGCCCGAATTCGATAGAATTTCTGACACAATCCTTGAAGTATCTACTTCTCGCAGCTCAGGAGAGCTTATATAAGCACATATACTCTTACTGTACTTGAACCATGGAGCAGTCAACACAATGCTCTGAATCGCAGCATCTGAAATATTCAAGATTTTCAGTCAGGCATTTTCACAAGCACCTCGAGGGTCATGCTTTTAAACCATGCATGAATGCAGATGAAAAGAGTGAGCTACCTTCTTCGGATCTCCGGGTCGGGTCCATGTTCTTGAGCTCCTTGCGGATTCTGGACCGGAGCGAGTGCTTCCGCCGGAATATAGCTTCGAGCGACGCGTCGTTTCCGGTCATGGTGGCGAAGGAGCAGTGAGATTGGGATGAAAGGCGTTGGTTACCGGAGGATGCTAAAGTGTGCGGGTGGGTGATCAGCGCCGCCACCACTTGCGTTGCCGTGTTTATGAGCTCACGCGCGCTGGCTTGCCGGTGGTGGTGACTCAACATGCTTTCGTAGCTCGAGCTTTGCGGTTTTCGGTTAGGAGAATTAGAACCAGACGCTCTGGGGTGGGCGCGCTTTAGCGGTTCGGGTCCGGTTTGGATTTATGGGTGTGTTTGAAAATAAACAATTTTAAACATGTCTCAATATTTAGGTCATTGTTTGTAGTATTAGTCACATAAATTTGATAGTTAACAACAGTTTAATTTGTACAATATATACTCTTCTTATATCAATACAGATATTCGTGAGTATTTTACACATGCTTGTTATGGATAAAAGATAAATAGATAGAGAACCAAATTTAAAACATGAATCACTAGAGAATCAAGTGTGAAAACACTAGATGGAACCACTCTTGATGAAAAGAACAACAAACTCACAACACAATAGATTGCTAACGCAGTGTAAACATCACCACTGAAGAAACTTCACTGCGAGAGGCTTGTAACGTAGCCTACACAAGAATCAAATCCACTATTGAAGAAAATGATTACAATTTACAAGTAGTGATATTCAACACAATCACTTTACTAGCAACAATGCTAACTTGTTTACAATTTGAAAGTCTTATTCTACACACAATTGAATCAATCTCTGGTAGACTATTCCAAACACGACTTTCACTTCTATCTTGTATCAAGGCCTCACTAATCTCAAGTATGATGTATGAGATGAATGCAGTGAGCAAACAAAGTAAACAACAATCAAAAAGAATTTTGGAGAAAACAATTTGTGAAGACTATGCAGCACATAATAAACACCTAGATCTGAAAACTCTCACATACAGAATGCAGTTTGAAAGCCTTTTATAGAAGGGCAAGACTCCCCCTCAATCGGATCATTTTTTTTTTTTTTTTAATAAATAGAGGATTAGGCGATATTAGCTCCTCTGTGAAAGCCGATTTGGGGCGTCAAGCGCCCACCCACAATCCCGAAGGAAAGGGGGCTATCACAACCGGGAACCCACCGCCCGTCCCTCCATTTAGATTTATTAAAAAGAAGAAAAAACAATACAAATAGGGGAAGGGGGACCAAACCAAAACCTTCCCAAGAGCAAATAAAAAAAAGAAGGTCAAAGGGTGCAAAACAAAAAGGAAATAGTAAAACTAGCCAAAACTAGTGCACGGAGAACATATAAATTAGAGAGAACATGATCATGGAAACCACCTGCATGGCCATCCTTTGTGCACCAGCATTTGCTGCATCCTCATCAACATGACAAAGGTGCAGTTTGATCAAAACCAAGAGCTGCATGTTGGAGCATCTCGTCTGTAGCACATAGCAGCTAAGCATGACGAAAGTAAGGAAAACCCAGAGAGTCCATACGTAGGAATGGAATAATTTCAACAGGAGGGGAAGTGTCCCAAACCAAAGATGGTGAGGACAAACCCAGATTAGCAAGCCTATCAGCGACAGTGTTCCCTTCTCAAAGAACATGAGAAGAAAAGAAAAACATTACACGAGTTCTAGCCACACAATTAAGCCACGGGATGCGCAACTGCCACGGGGGGACAAAAGATGGTTTAGAGAAACATTCAACCACACTAGTAGAGTCACATTCGAGCCACACACAATGCCAACCTAGCTGAAAAGCCAATTCAACCCCAATAATTACCGCCATGAGCTCTGAAAAGAAAGCATTATGATGTCCAAGGCTCGTGCTAAAACCTCCAATGAAACAACCTTGACAATCCCAAAAAACACCCCCACAAGCTGCAGGACCTGAATTTCCTTTAGCAAGACCATTAGTATTGAGCTTAATCCACGGAGAAATAGGAGGGTGCCACAGAACAAGCCGATTTTCTTTTCGGGTTTTAGCGGTTGGTGTCACACCCAATGCAAGAAGCAATTGGGCATTTAAGACTCCATTGGTGTCACCAGGCGTATGAGGAGCAACAAATTGAAGCCAAGCTTTAATAGATCGGAAGACACGCATAAGAGACGGTTTTTTGTTCTCAAACCGTAACTTATTACGAGACTTCCAAATAGCCATAATTACATACAAGCCTCTTGCAAGCCAAAGATTTTTTAATTGAGTAGAGAAGGCCTTGTGAGTGAAAGCATTCCAAAGATCTAGCAAAGAGCCACTGGATGGCAAAAAACAACCAAAGCAGCAAGCCAACCATTGACAAACATGTTGAGAAAAAGAGCAATTGAAAAAGAGATGAGTCTGATCCTCTGTAAAACCAAAATTACAAAGCTGACAAACAGACACCATAGGAATACCTCTCTTTTGAAGTTGATCATCCGTAGGCAATTTATGATGAAATAAGCGCCAAGCTAGCAAAGAATAGCGTGGAGGAATATAGTTACGCCACACTGAAGAAACCCATGTCGGCGATAAAATTTTTGGTTGTAACTGTTCATAGGCAAATGAAAAAGAAAGAGTCCCATTACCAGAATGCTCCCAAACAAGAGAATCACTAATAGGTTCCAAAGGGAGGGGGACTAGCATGATCTCTTTAGCCAAATCTGGGAAGGCTTGACAAAATCGAGCCGGCAAAGCCCAACTTTGATTTGAGATAAAGGAAGCAATAGTAGATGTCAAATGAGCAGAATAAGTCGTAGCATGAAGCTTATCAACAATGGGTATATCAAGCCATTTTTCAGTCCAAAATCGAACTAATTGTCCATCCCCAATGAGCCATTTTGAATTTTGAAACAATAGGGAAAGAGAAACTTTTAACCCATGCCAAATTGAAGAACCAAAATATCTAATCTTCATATGATGGAAGATCGAGAATCGGCGACGGGCAAAAATACTCCATGCGGAATTAACTGTTAGAACACGCCACCCCATAGTAAGAAGCGCTGTAGAGTTAAGAGTTTTCAGATGTCGAAGACCAAGCCCAGCTTCTTTCTTTGGTGCACAAATTTGATTCCAGGAAACAGTGACAAGCTTTTTAATGGCTATGTTCCCAGACCATATGAAATTGCGAGCACAAGTTGATAAGTATTTAATGAGTGATGACGGTCAGAGATAAGTAGAGAAACTATGAAGAAGCATACATTGAAAAACATCATGAACTAATTGAACAAGCCCAGCCATAGATAGAAGTTTCCCAGTCCAACCCACAAGGCGAGCTTTTGCTTTATCTGCCAGAGGTTGAAGATGTAACCGACAAGGCTTACCTTTGAAAATTGGGACACCCAAATAAGTGAATGGGGCACTTCCACATTTAAAGCCCAATATACGGTGTATTGGCCTACGTCGATGAGCATAGGAATCTCCCAAATGAAAAGTACTCTTTTCTTTATTTACTAGCTGCCCAGAAGCCTGACCATAACTCTCTAAAAAAGATTGCAGACAAGTGAGAGAAGAGATATCCCCGCGGCAAAATATAAATAGGTCATCTGCATATAAGACATGAGTGAGGGAGCAACCTCGCGGAAGGGATATAGGTTTCACACGCCGAGAAGCAAACAGAGAGGAAAGTCCTCTGCTCAACGCCTCCTCAGCGATACAGAATAAAAGTGGGGATAAAGGGTCCCCTTGCCTTACTCCTCTAGCACAAGGGAAATAACCTTTTGGAGAACCATTAATCATAACTGACAATCTTGTTGAATTAAGGATGGTATTGACATAATTCATGAAGTCTGGCGAAAAACCAAAGTGATGGAGAACCTGAAATAAGAACTGCCAATTTAGGGTATCAAAAGCTTTAGCAATATCAACCTTTATACCCACATTACCACCTCTAGTTTTCCTGTCCAATAAATTGAAACCCTCAGAGACCAGGCCAATACAATCAGAAATACGACGTCCCGGCAGAAATGCAGATTGATTAGCTGAGATAATACGTGAGGCAATAGGGCCCAGACGATCAGCCAAAATTTTTGGTATAATCTTGAAAAGAAAATTCGCCAAGGCAATTGGCCGAAATTGGGAAATTAAGTTTGCACCTTCAACTTTTGGAAGAAGCACAATAAAATTAGAATTGGCATTAGGGTACAACCAGTTATGCTGAAAGAAATATTGCACAAAAGCTACAACATCTGCTCCAACAATATCCCAACAATCAGGGCTGGTCCTGAAAATTAAGAGGCCCAGTGCGAAAATTTAAATGATGCCTTATTAATCACGACCTCAATTAGAATAACTAAGAAAAATGTCTTGTATATATAGAAGGAAAAAATAGTGGAGGCCTAAAAACATAAACAAGGAAGGAATAATATAAAGACAAAAAAAAAGTCAAGAAACATAACACAGATCAAAGAAGAAAGTAGAGAGGCCTTAGGAATGAAAAGAAAAAATAATAATAATAAAAGAAGAGAGAAGATCACAAAAAAGGCAAAGAAAAAATTAAATAGAGCTAAAGCACCCGTAGGTGTTGAACCCAAGACCAATCAAGCCTAACAACTTAAAGCAGAGTTGCCAATTGAACCGGACAACAATTCTCTAATTTCTAACATTCTTGGTATATATATTTGTTAAAGCCATTAAAAATTTGAACTAAGAGGCCTTCGAGAACCGGAGGCCTTGTGCGGCTGCTCCATTTGAACACCCCCAGGGCCGCCCCTGCCAACAATTATGATAGAAAGCACCTGGAAACCCATCAGGACCTGGGGAACTGGAGGGATTCATGGAGAAAACAGTACGTTTAATCTCTTCTGGAGACGGCATAGCTGTAAGCATAGCATTTTCTTCACCTGTAATTAAGTTAGGAATAATATTACATATCTCATCAATTCCCCTAGGAGGCGTACCTGGGCCATATAATGATTGGTAAAAGGTTACAACATGATTGGAAATGTCTTCCAAGTCAGTTAGAAGATAGTGACCATCATGAAGACAATTTATGCGAGCTCTAGCGGTCTTGTTTCTAGCATAGGCATGAAAGAAAGAGGTGCATTTGTCCCCATCTGTAAGCCACTTAACCTTGGCCCTATCCCTCCAAAATGCTTCTTGACGCCTAGTTGCATCAAGCACCGCTGTTTTGGCCTCAATCGGATCATCTTAATTAACCACAGAATAAGATAAACATATAAGGCAAATCAGCAAAATCGTGATACTCAATTAAATGAATTAATCCTGACAGATATCAAGTAATTGTGATCACTCGTGATAGTTATCTGATAAGCAGTCAAAATCCTTCTAAAAGCAGACAAGATATTCAAGATTCTATCCTAATAAATCCGATAAGATCTTAGACAGTTGGGATCCACAATTTATGCATCAATCACATGCAAAATGATATGGAATGCAATTTACCTTTGGTTGAGATCAGTGAGCCTGATTTGCAAGGGATCGATAAGACAGCTGCTCCAATCCTTTTGTTTGAATCTTTCAGTCTCCTAGAGCCATCGGGAAAGTAGGAGAGAAAAACTCTCCTAATTTTTTAGATACTCCGGTCTCCTAGTAGCCTTGGGAGAACATGTGTTGAATGGAAATAACCCAAAATACTTACAGAGTGTTTATTGTTTATGGTTTAGGGTTTGTATTTTAAAGTTTATATTCTGATTTGTCGTAAGTACTTGAGAATATATGATTGTTGATGGTATACGATTATTTTTTTTATGCTAGATCGTGAGAGTTTTATCTCCATTCGGATCCCTATTAATAATTAAGTCCATTAGAAATCATAAACTGTTGAAGAAAGAATAAAATGTGTCTTTTTGTCATTACTTAACGATCAGATAATGTCGATATTTATATTTTCTTGAAATGAGAAAAACATATAAGAATTAGAATTGACCCTTGATAGTGAATAATACACCTTCATTACTCATTAATGACAGTAGGAGACCATGATTAAGCATAAACCCACCGCAGCCAAACGGCCAAACCTTAGAGCACAGAATAATCACTTTTGTTCGCTATATTCCATGTTCAACATTCGAGCCTTAAACATATCGAATATGTGGAGACATTTCACTAAGTTGTCATGTACGAATCCATAACATTCCTACAAATCCTAATTATATATAGGACATCAATTCATAGATTATGCAGGATATATAGGCAATATAGATTGCAGCAGTGTGCAGTAATTCGGCTGCTTGATGTTGAAGGGTTTATTTTGATGTGTTGTGTTTCTTTCTTTATATCGTAGCGTCAACATCATGACTAGCTAATAATATAAAGCGTAGCAGAGAGGGAGAGAGGGAGAGGGGGAGAGAGAGAGTAAAGGTACACTATAGGTAGCTAGCTGTAATAATTTACCTTGAAGAAGAAGCTAGTTAGAGCTAATGCAGTGCATGCGTATATGACAATCGAAGAGAAGGCATTCGATTCCTCTCCAGCAACAACTTGGAGTGTTTCTACTGTGCGTGAGATCGATATATAGAATAATGGATGAGACAAAATGTGCGAAATGCTATTTGGCCTTATGGAGAGGGTGTGCAATATATATTCTCACCAATCAAAACCTCTTGCAAAGAACCAGCTTCGCTATATATATATATATATATATATATATTTTTTACACTATTCCGCTTATAACGTTCATGGACCATAATGTGCATGATATGCACAGCAATCTTTCTTATATTCTCCCAGTAAGGATCGTGTGCTCAAGTTCTATGGGAAAGAAAGGCTAGCTTTAGAGACTGATTAGAGAAGTATTATCAGTCGCAGTAAAGAGTGGTTCGAACTATTAGGGCATAATTCTGTGGACCATGGCTGGCCGGAATTGTAAAGTGTATATGTACAATAGTATATAGCTACGTTGAATTCAAGTGTCTGTAAGCTGTGTTTTGGGAGTAGTCTAATACTAGATTCTGGCTACAAGGCGGCTTTGCCATAGACCCTTAGTCAATCACATAAATTAAACCTCCCCACAAAGGAAATTAGCATCGAAGAAACATAAATTATAAGTTGATGCTCATGAAGTTGCATCACGGTCGATGAGAAGGACTTTGGGGCATTTAGTAGACTAATTTCATGTGGAATAAGTAGCCCGATTTACTATGCACTAGTCTCATACTCGTGCGATGCACGTGATATTATTGAAATTAATGATGAAAACGTAGAAGTTTTCTTTTCATCTAATTTCTTAATTTTCTGTTTTTTGTGTGTTTTTTATTTTTACCATAATAACCTTGTTAGATAATTTTATTATGATTTTTTATTTTTATTCTAAAGGGTATTGTGAGCATTTCAAAATTTGGTGAAACCTTTGACACCAACTTTTGGCTTCCCTTTATAGTAACTAGCAACGTGCCCGCGTTTCTCGCGGGTGATAATGTGATGTTAATGGAAAATAGATCAACTAAAAAGAATAGTGGTTATTTATTTTTTAGACATAGAATAGTGGTGGTTTGGGTATTTTTTCAATTTACTCTTTTATTTATTTATATTTTATTAACTTAATTTGATAATTATGTTATTGAAGGGTATTATAGACACTTTTAAAATTTGGTAAAGCCTTTGACACTAAAAGAGAGCCTCCAATTATAGTAGTACAGATAATAAAGATAAAGATGGACTATTCACCAATATATATGTAACTAATCTGCATCATTGAGGTAACGATGCGTTATTATGAGGTAGAGTTAACCTATAATTATATATGTATAGTCAGTCACACAAAATTAAACCTCCCACAAAGGAAATTAGCATTGAAGAAACATAAATTATAAGTTGATGATCATGAAGTTGCATCATGGTCAATTAGAGCATATTTAGCAGACTCTCTTTTTTGGCTCCTTAGCTATTTTGGAGAGCATGTTTAGCTTTTAATCTATTTTAGCAACTGCACCAGACTCCTAAGTGGTTTTCTATTATAATTTCTAGCTATTTCACTCCTAAATATAGAGAGCGAGATGAGGCTCTCTATAATTTAAAGCATTCATTTTAAGTTATTTATGTAAATTATAAATACATTTAAATTCTTTAATCTTCATTAAAAAAATAATATAAATTCAAAACTAGTTAAAATAGAGAGCACTGGTGCAGACATATTTTTAAAGTGGCTAGTTAAAATAATTTTTTAGCTACTTTGGCTAAAATTTGACTCAAAAATGACTAGCATTGCTAAAGATGTTCTTAGAAGGACTTCGGGTCATTTAGTAGACTAACTCGATGTGGAATATACATAACTAATCTACATCATTGATGTAACAATGCATTATTATGATGCA